>NW_027326477.1:0-23215 GCF_048164855.1 Canis lupus baileyi
ATTCGAAATGGATGTTCTTATAAAAAAAAAAGGTAATTTAGAGGCACTTACAGAGGGAAGACTAGATAAAGACACAGAGAAAAGATGGCCATCTATGAGCCATGGTGAGAGGCTTACCCTACATTCTTCAGAAGCAACCAAGCCTGCTGACAACTTAATCTTGGACTTCTAACCTCTGGAACTGTAGGACAATAAATTTCTGTTGTATAAGCCACACATCCTGTGGTATTTTATTATGGCTGCTCTAGCAAACTAATACATATATGTTAGAAATTGATAATTGCTATGGGAAAAAATAGAACCAGGTAAGGAAGTTGATGAGTATGTAGGAGTACACATTTTAGTTTAGAGAAGGAACCTTTGCCTGGTTATTGCTCCTGCTCACAAGTAGGGTAAAATGCCACCACAGAAGAATTCTACCAGTATGTCATCCCTTTGATTACTTTTTCCAAGTGGGTCCAGCCTGACCAATAAGGATTGCAGCTATTTCTGTATTTTTCTTATCTAATTTAGTAAATAGGTATCCACAATAGGCATTATATTGACAATTACAAGTTATGAATGGCTGTTTTTAATAAAAGTTTCCTAAAGTTTGGAATACAAGATAATTTCCCCTTAGAAACACTATTTCTGGCTAACCACTCCCTCAACAATCAGTACCACAATTGAGTACATTTGTTTTCCTAATTTTATATTAATCCCTGTGTACATCCTAATATGGCTAGTTGACTAATGGCAAATCACTACCCTGTAGTTAGGATACAATCTTTAGTTCTTTATTCCATATTTATCTATAATTATTTAGGGTGACAGCGTTGTGGTGAATACAGATGCAACTGAATCCCACCTTCTTTCTGTGTTAATTTATATCAGCTGTCTATCACAAGTATTATGCCAACAGTTTCCAATCTAAAATCTCTGGTTTTTCTTTGTTTGTAAGGTGACTGAAATACTAAATTTTCACTTGGAATCAAAACTGTAAATATCAGATTCTTAGGCTACTTTGAGAAAATAATTTTTACCCAAATGAAGCCTGAGATATACTGACAATATTAACTAGATCAAATATTCTGGAGCTTTGTGAGGATCAGTTGAAATCCTATGTGGAACAAACTTCATAAAAATGATTATTCATATGCATGCCCCGAGTTCAGTCCCTGGAAACCTGGACTATGTGCTATAGGACAGAGTTAATTTTCTCCTACCTACATAATTCTTGGAGTAATGCAAAATGGTAGAAATATTTAGTCAGAGGATATCTGGGTTGAATGAGATAAATTACCATAACAAAGTTTCAACTCCTTTTTTAATGGTTTCTGAGTGGTCACCTGTGATGGTGAATCTGTAGGGAATCCTAATATATAATCCAAACTTGGATTTTAAAAAGTCAGTGAAAATAGCTCCCTTTATTCTCAGGTAGCACATTGCATCTTTGAAGAGCTCTTCCCAACTCCGTTTTCTTTTGAGATTTGCATTTTTAGAACAAGTTTACATTTACAGAAAACTTGAGAATGTTTCCTTAATCCCCTACCCAGTTATTAACATTAACATTTTACGTTAACATGATACACTTGTTAAATTAAACTGATACAGGGCAGCCCATGTGACTCAGCGGTTTAGCGCCGCCTTGAGCCCAGAGTGTGATCCTGGAGACCTGGAATCGAGTCCCACCTCAGGCTCCTTGTATGGAGCCTGCTACTCCCTCTGCCTGTGTCTCTGCCTCTTTCTCTCGTGTCTCTCATGAATAAATAAATAAAATCTTAAAAAAAAAATAAACTGATACAGATATATTTTATTAACTGAAGTTCATAATTTATTCAGATCTCCTTAATTTTTACCTCAAGTGTTCTTTTCTGCTCCATGATCTCACCTAGGATATCATGAGATAAACAGTTCATGTATATCCTTAGGCTTCTATTGGTTATGGCATTTTTTCAGATCTTCCTCATTTTTAATGACCTTGAGAATTTTGACAAGTATTAGCCAGGTATTTTACCGGAAGATAAGATTGGAATAATGAGTTATTGGAAAGAAGACCACAGAATGAAAGTGTTATTTTTATTACATTTTATCAAGGATAAAAAATGTCAATATGGTTTATGGTTGTTGATGTTGACCTTGATCACATACCTGGCTGAAGGTAGTGTTTGCCAGGTAAATGTGCACCATAACCATAAACCTTTTCATTTTTGGGTGTGTTTTTTTCTGTTGTTTTTTGTTGTTGTTGTTGTTTTGGCTTTTTTTGAAGGAGGTACTCTGCTCAATCCATACCTGAGGAGTGACTAGTCATGCTAACTTCATAGAAAGTGGATATCCATATAAATTATTTAGAACAATATGGGAAATTTGTCTCAGCCATTCAATAACATGTTCTATCATTGTACTCATGTATATCAGTATGGATCATGGGTGTTTATTTTATACTTTGGGCTATGGCCCAGTGATCCTTTATTTATTGTTTAAATTGGTTGCTTAAATTGTTCCAGCTTTGGCCACAGGAGTTCTTTCAACAATGTGGTTTCTTTTATTCTTTTCTTCTCTTTTCTCCTTTTTTTCTTTTTCTTTCCTTTGCCCCCCCTTTTTTTTCTACCCTCCCTTTCTTAGCACTTTATTATGTTCTGGCCCTAGAGAAAGCTCTCCAGGCTCATCTTCTATGTATTCTACCCCAACGTGTGGATTAGCCATTTCTCCAAAGAGTCTTGATTCCTTTCATTGAGAATGGTATTGGAAACCAAGATTTTGAGACTAGATGCACTTTTTGTACCTGAACTGTCATTTCCTTTAGATGCTCTCAGCTGACAGCACATAAATATGTATTATAACACTTATACATATACATATTTCTAAATGTAACCATCTATCTATATTAATTAAGCTAAAAATGAGTTTGTATTATTTATGAAACTCTAATTCACTGCCATCTGGATTCCCTTGCTTATCTGTAAATTCTCATGCCAACAATGAAAAAGAAGTCTAGCTTCCAATATGCACCAAATCTTTAATTGTTCAATACCAGTATACATACAAAGCAGTATCGGAGTTTTAACTGGTGCCCTATGGGAACCAGTTTTATCAACTGGATGTTAGTACCTGTGCACAGATTCTTTTGTCTTTAGTCACACAGAATCCATTTTGTAAGGTTAGCACCATTTCCCCAATGACAATTTACTTCAGTGATATTATTTCATATATTTGCCATATTATTACATTCTTTTGTTATATTCTGCATTCTATCCTGTGATCTCTCAACTTCCTAAATTACATTTTTAAATTGTATACATTAAAGTACACTTTTGTGCTTTAAAGTTCTATGAGGTTTGACACATAGGTAATGTTATGTATCCATTATTATTATTTAATGCAGAATAGAATTATGGACAAACATTTCCTTCACTTTACCTATTCTTCCTTCTACAGTTGGCCCCTGGCAACCATCAATCATTTTATTTTCTCTGTAGTTTACCTTTTCCAGAATATCCAATAATTGGAATTATACAGTGTGTAGCCTTTTACAATAGACTTCTTTCCTTAGCTCCACTCATTTAAGATTTATCCATATATTTGCCTGGTCAATAGTTCATTCTTGTTTATTGTTGAATAGTGTTTCATTCAAAGAATGAATCCACTTTGTTCATCTACTAATCTGTTGAAGGATATCTTCATTACTTCCAGTTCTTGGCTGCTATGAATAAGGCTGCTGTAAACATCTGTGTACAGGTTTTGTCTGGACCTAAATTTTCAAATCATTTGTGTAAATACCTGGGGGGCAATTGGTGGATTATATGGTATCACTATATTAAGCCTTTGTAAGAGACCACCAAGTCCTCTCCAAAGTGGCTGTATTATTTTTCATTCTCACCCACAATGAATGGCAGTTCCTATTTTTCTGCATTCTTGACAGAATTTATATGCTGGCTTTCTGAATTTTACACACTCTAATAAATACATAGATATATCTTAGTGATGTTTAAATTTATAATTCCCTCATGACCAATGATGCTGAGGATCTTTACATGTGATTATTGCTGTTTATATATATATATATATATATATATATATATATATATGTATATATATATATATAAAAGATTTTTTATTTATTCAAAGAGAGAGAGTCAGAGACACAGGCAGAGGAAGAAGCAGGCTCCATGTAGGAAGCCCCATATGGGACTCAATCCCAGGTCTCCAGGATCACACCTCGGGCTGCAGGCGGCGCTAAACCGCTGAGCCACCCGGGGCTGCCCTGCTGTTTATATTCTTGACAGCATGTCAGATTCTTTTCTTCTCTTTCTTTTCCTTTCTTTCTTTCTTTCTTTCTTTCTTTCTTTCTTTCTTTCTTTCTTTCTTTCTTTCTTTTCTTTTTCTTTCTTTCCTTCCTTCCTTCCTTCCTTCCTTCCTTCCTTCCTTCCTTCCTCCTTCCTGACAGTAGACATTTTTTGCTTCTTGTGCCTTTGGTATTATATTCTATTCAAGAAATTATTCTATATCTAGTGTCATGAAGCTTTTGGCCTATCTTTTTCTTCTGAGGTTTTAAACTTTAGTCTTACAATTAGGCCCTTTGATCCATTTTGAGTTAATTTTTGCATGAGGTCTAAACTCGTTCTTTTGCGTGTAGATAGATATCCACTTTCCCTAGCACTATTTATTTAAATAATTGTATTTTGGGATCCCTGGGTGGCGCAGCGGTTTAGCGCCTGCCTTTGGCCCAGGGCGTGATCCTGGAGACCCGGGATCGAATCCCACGTCGGGCTCCCGGTGCATGGAGCCTGCCTTCTCCCTCCTGCCTGTGTCTCTGCCTCTCTCTCTCTCTCTCACTGTGTGCCTATCATAAATAAAAAAAAAAAAAAAAAAAATTAAATAATTGTATTTTCTCTCATTTAGTAGTCTTGGTGCCCTTATCAAAAAAATATTTGATAAAATATGTGAGCTCTCTGCTTTACTCCTTTGATCTATATGTCTTTATGCTAATACCACACAATTTTGATTATTGTAGTTTTGTTGTACAGTTTTGAATCAGGATGTATGAGTATTTCATCTTTGTTCCTCTTTTTCAAGATTGTTTTGATTATTAGGAATCCTTTAAGATTCTAAATTAATTTTAGGATGGCCTTTTAATTCCTGAAAAAAAGTGGTCATTGCGATTTTGATAGCGATTACTCTGATCTATAATTACAGATGTATATATTAGCAACGTTAAGTCCTTCCAATCCAGGAACATGGGATATATAATCATTTGTGTAGGTCTTTTAAAATTTCCTTAGCAATACTTTGTGATTTCTATCACACAAATCTTTCACTTCTGTTAATTCTCAGTGTGTTTATTCTTTTTGATACCATTGTAAATATTTTTTTTCATAATTTTTTATTTTCAGATCATTTATATTTAGTGTCTGTAAATGTGGCTGATTTTGTGCACAAAATTAATTATTGCTGAAACATCAGTGTTTTCTACATATAAGATTTATATCCTTTTGTGAACAAAAGGTTATTTTATTTCTTCCTTTGCAACTTGGATGCTTTCATTGCTTTTCCTTGCCTAATTATTCTGACTAGAACTTCAAGTAGTAAAAGTGGCATTTTTGTCTTGTTTCTGATCTTAGAGGAAAATCTTTGTCTTCCACTGAAGTGCAATGTTTGTTGTTTGGGATTTCTTATATGGATTTTATGTTAAGATAGTTTCCTTTAATCCTAGTTTTGTTTGTTCTTATTTCTTAGTGTTTTTATCATGAAAAGCTTTTTAATTTTGTCAAATGCTTTTCTATATAAATGCATTATATGTGTATTTCCTTTATCATGCTAATGTGACATTGCATTGATTGATTTTCATATGCAGACCATCCTTGCATTCCTGGAATAACTGTTACTTGATCATGGTATATAATTCTTCTATATGCTGCTAAATTCAGTTTGCTAGTATTCTTGAGAATTTTAACACCAATGTTCATGAGGGGATATTGGTCTGTAGTTTTCTCATAGTATCTTTGTCTGGCTTTGGTATCAAGATAATGCTAACTCCATAGAATGAATTAAGACATGTTCCCATTGTTTTCTTTCTTTCTTTTTTTTCTTTTCTTTCATTCTTTTCTTCTCTCTCTCTCTTTCTCTCTCTGTCTCTCTGTCTCTCTCTCTCTCTCAATCTCTTTTTTTTTTTTTTTTTGGCAAAGTTGAAAAGGATTGGTATTAATTTCTCTTCAAATGTTTGGTAGAGTTCACCAGTGAAAGCCATCATGTCCAGCATTTTCTCTGTCAGAATAAATCTGGTTACTGATTCAATCTTCTTACCAGTTATAGTCTATTCAGATTTTTTAAATTTCTTTATAATAAGTCTTGGTAGGTTTTCCACTTCTAGAAATTTGTTTATTTTATATAGGTTATCCAGTTTTTTGGTATACAATTATTTTTAGAACTGTCTTATAATCCTTTTATTTCTATAGAATTAGTAATGTCCTCATTTTCATTTCTGATTTTAATAATTTGAGACTTCTCTCTTTTTTTAGCTAATCAAGTAAATGTTAATTTTCTTTATCTTTTCAAGCACAGATTTTTGGTCCCATTGATTTTCTTCATTGTTTTTCAATTTATTATTTTATTTATCTCTGCTCTAATCTTTACTTTCTAGCTTTTGGTAGCTTTAGAATTAGTTTATTCTTTTTCTGGTACCTTAAATTGAGAAGTTAGGTTGTAAACATGAGATCTTTCTTGTTTTTTAATTTAAGTGTGTACATGTATAAATTTCCCTTTTTGCACTGCTTTTGCTTCACCCATCAATTTTGGTATGTTGTGTTTCTATATTTATTTCTTTCAAGACTTTTTAAATTTCATTTCTGGGTTCTTCTTTGACCCATTGGTTATTTCAGAGTGTGTTAATTTCTAGTAATTTGTGAATTTCTCAGGGTATTTTTTTTCTGTTATTGATTCTTTTTTTTTAATATTTTATTTATTTATTCATGAGAGACACAGAGAGAGAGAGAGGCAGAGACACAGGCAGAGGGAGAAGCAGGTGCCATGCAAGGAGCCCAATATGGGACTCGATCCCGGGTCTCCAGAATCACGCCCTGGGCTGAAGGCTGCACTAAACTGCCAAGCCACCCGGGCTGCCCTCTGTTATTGATTCTAACAGTGTTCCACTGTGGCTGGAGAAGATCCTTTGTAAGATATCTATCTTAAAATATCTGTTGAGTCTTAATTGGTGGCTTAACACATGGTTTATCCTAGAAGATTCCTCATGTGCACTTGAGAATGTTTATGCTTTTGTGTGGGGTAAAGTGTTCTGTATAGATCTGTTAGATCAAACTGATTTATTATATTGTGTGAGTCTTCTATTTCCGTACTTATGTCATGCTGTATCCATTATTAAGAGTGGGGTACTGAAGTTTCCAACTATTATTGTAGAAATGCCTATTTTTCCCCTCAATTCTATCAATTTTTACTTCATTTTTTTTCAAACTGCTCCATTCCCATGGTGAGGCTTGACTTATGACCTAGAGATAAAGGGGCGCATGCTGTACCAGCTGATCTAGCCAGGCACCTTTTTATATCATATTTTTATGGTCTTTCATCATATGTGTAAATGATTATGGTTATTTATGGTTATTACATAATTTTGCTATGTTAAACTTTTTATAAATACATAATGTCTTTTTCTATTGTAACCTATTCTGATTTAAAGTCTGTTTTGTTCATGATTGTACAGCCACTCTTGCAGTTTTTGGTTATGATTTCATCGAATATATTTTTTCATTCCTTCACTTTCAATCTATTTGTATCATGGATCTAAAAGCAAGTCTCTTGTAGATATAGCATTTAGTTGGATCTTTTTTTTTTTAAACCACATTGCCATACTCTGTTTTTCAATTGTGGAATGTAATCCATTTACATTTAAAATAATTATTGATAAAAAGAGACTTACTTCTGTCATTTTGCTATTTGTTTTATATATGCCTTATAATATCTCTTGCCCTTCATTTTCTGCATTTCTCTTGTCTTTTGTGTGTAGTTGATATTTTTTCAGTGAAATGTTAAATTCTCTTCTCATTTCCTTTTGTATATATTTTAAAAGAATTTTCTTTGAAGTTATCATGAGGATTACATTTAACATCCTAAAATAATAACATTCTAGTTTGACTCTTTATCAGATTAACCTCAGAACTATATAAAACTTATACTCCTTTGCAGCTTTATCCTTTTTCCTTTTGATCATTGGTGTCACAAATATTATATACTTATATATTGTGTGCCCTAAAATATAAATTAATAATTATTTTAAATTCACTAGTTCCTTAAAGTAAGTAGAAAACAAAATATTGAGTTACAAATCAAAGTAAAAAAAAGACTTACATTTGGACGACTTAAAATGTATCTAATTAAAAAAATATATATACAAAATTAACAGTGCACTTATCTTGAAGAACACTAAGAAATGTATAGAATTGTTTAATCATTATACTGTGCACCTGAAACTATAAGAATGCTGTATGTCAATTATACTTCATTAAAATAAATAACTACATGAAAAATCATTAAAATGTAGTAGTTCCTTAATCATTCAGACAAATATTTTCTAAAAGATTTTATGTATTTATTTATTCATGAGAGACACAGAGACATAGGCAGAGGGAGAAGCAGACTCTCAACAGGAAGTCTGATGTGGGACTCGATCCCAGAACCCCAGGTTCATGACTTGAGACAAAGGCATAGATGCTCAATCACTGAGCCACCCAGGTGCCTCAATCATAGATAATTAATAGTAACATTACACACTATTATTACAATAATGCCCATGTATTCACCATTATTGAGACATTTATGGCTTCATATTGGTTTCAGTTGCTGTTTAGTGTCCTTTCATCTCACCCTACAGGAATTTCTTGAGCATTTCTTGCAGGGCAGGTCTAGTGGTTATGAGCTCTCTGTTTTTATTTAACTAGGTATCTTTAAGTTCTTTTTTATTTTTGAAGAGTATTTTCTAGATGTAAGATTCTTGGTTGACAGTATTTTTTCCTTTAATGCTTTGGCTTTAACAGCAGACTGCCTTCTGGTCTCTAAAATTTCTTTTCTTTTTTTTTTTTTTAAGATTTTATTTATTTATTCATGAGGGACACACAGAGAGGGAAAGACATAGGCAGAGGGAGAAGCAGGCTCCCTGTGAGGAGCCCAATGTGGGACTCGATCCCAGGATCCTGGGATCATGACCTGAGCCGAAGGCAGACACTCAATCACTGAGCCATCCAGGTGCCCTGCCTCTAAGGTTTCTCATGAGAAAATCTGTTGATAATCTTACTTAGGATCCCTTATACATGACTAGTCACTTCTCTTCCATTGCTTTAAAAATTCTTTGTCTTTGAAAATTTTAGTATAATGTTCTCAGAGTGGGTCTTTGTATTCATTTTATCTGAAGTCTGTTGAGCTTTCTAGATGTCTATATGCCTGTATATCATCACATTTTGGAAGTTTTAGAGCTTTATTTCTTCATTTATTCTCTTTGTCTCTCCCTCTTTTTACAGGACTCCTAAAATAACTATGTGGATCTGCTTGGTGTTACTTCACAGGTCACTCAGGCTATGTTCATTTTTTTTGAATCCTTTTTCTTTCTTTTCCAAATTTATATTGAATATATTGAATATTCAATATAATTTTATTGTACTATCTTCATATTCAGTATTATTTTCTTTTTCCTGCTCCAGTCTGTTTTTATATTCCTCTAGTTAATTGTTTATTTCAGTTTTAATGATTTTCAGGCCTACAATTTATTTTTGGTTTCATTTTAGATTTCATTCTCCTTTTGATATTTTCATTTTGTTCATGCATCATTTTGTTGACTCTCACCACATCTTCCTTGAGTTTTGAGCATCTTTAAATTTTTTTTATTTTTAAATATTTTAAAATATTATTTATTTATTTATTTATTTATTTATTTATTTGAGAGTGAGAGAGAATGGGAGGGAGGGGCAGAGGAAGAGAATCTTTGAGTGGACTCCCCACTGAGTATAGAACTTGATGTAAGGCTCTGTCCCAGGACCACAAGATAATAATCTGAGCAGAAATTAAGAGTTGGTTGCTTACCTGATAGAGCCATCAAGGCACCTAAGTCAGTTGTTTTAAAGTCATTTTCTAGTATAACTTCCTTCATTCTTTTTCAGCAGTAGTTTATTTTCCCTCCTTTGAGTTGTCCAAACTTTCCTGTTTCTTTGTATGCTTTGTCATGTTTTGTTGTTGAAAGTTGGGCATTTGAATTTAATACTAGTAGTATTACTGTGGAAGTTAGATTCTCCCCCTTCCTACAGATTTGCTATTTCTTGTTATTGTTTTGTTTTTTGTAGGCTGTTTCTGTGGCAAAGATCTTCCTGAGTGCAAAATTTAGGTTCTCTCCTGTCTTTCTAGCTTTTTCTTGGATGTGCATCACTTTCTAATTTTTTCTATATAGGCAGAAGTTTTTGAGTGCCCTGCACTTTAATGTATGACTCCTTAAAGGGAAAAAAAGAGAAACATGAAAGGAGGAAAAGGGAAAGACACCAGATCTATACAACACATGAAGTCACTTCAACTTGAGGGGGAACTGCTTGCAATGATGTCCACCTGCCTCTTTTTCTGCACCTCTATAATCAGAAGCAGAAATCAGCTCAGAGCATGGATCCCTGCTGCTTGGAGGACAGGGTTCTATCTTTGTTCATCCTTACTCTTGCAAGATGTGCAAGCTGCACAAGGAGCACACACATAGCTTCTTGCCATGCAGCTGAGATATTGGGGAATGAGTAGCCGCTCCTGTGCTGAAAGCTGAGGTTAACTGAAAATTAACTGCAGTTTACCAGAAGTTGCATGCCTTCAACAGACTCCAGAGTTCCATAGTGATTACATAAGATGATTCTGTCAGTATAATTGTTGTATAGGTAGAGAAATAGATTTCTGATGCTTCCTATTTCACCATCTTCCTGGAAAATTTCTGCTTTACTATTTTTTTAAAGGTTTTATTTATTTATTAATGAGACGCAGAGAGGGAAAGAGGGAGGCAGAGGGAGAGGCAGGCAGGGAATCCAATGCAAGACTTCATTATGGGACCCTGGGATCCTGACATGGGTAGAAGGCAGACAACTGACTGAGCAACTCAAGTGCCCTTCTTTACTTTTGAAGGATTTTTTTTGGGGGGGGGCTAAAATATAAAATTCTAGGGTTGTAGTTTTCTTTTTTTCTTCATCTTTTTAAAAATACTTAACATTTTTTTTACTTCAGTCTCTTTTAGCTTGCAAATTTTCTGAACAAAAGTCCAATGTAATTCTTATTTCTCTAGGCAAGGTTTTATTTTCTTTCTACCTGCTCCCCTGATTGTCTCTTGTCTTTGTTTCTGTTTGTTTGTTTTTTTTTGCAGTTTGCATATGACATGCTTAATTGTTGAATTTTTAGTATTTTTCCTCTTTTGCATTCTTTGAGTCCCTGGATATGTAGTTTGGAGTCTGTCATTTCTTGTTAAAAAAAAAATCTCAAACATGTATTTAAATTTTGTGTGTGTGTGCAGTTCATTTTCTTTCCATCCGCTTTTGGCATTTCATTATATGTTTGTTACACCTTTTGAAAATTTCCCACTGTTTTTTGGATATTCTTTGACATTTTTAATTATTTTTTGTTTTTCAGTTTCAGAAGTTTCTGTTGATATAGCTTGAATCTCATGTACTCTTTCCTCATCTGAGTTCAGTTGTTTACTGATGAGTTCATCTATGCATTTTTTTAAAAAATTTTTTAAAGATTTGATTTATTTATTCATGAGAGACACACCAGAGAGAGGCAGAAACATAGGTAGAGGGAGAATCAGGCTCCATGCAGGGAGCCCAATGTGGGACTTGATTCCAGGACTCCAGGATCATGCCCTGGAGCGAAGGCAGGTGCTCAAGTGCTGAGCCACCCTGGCATCCCACATCCATGCTTTTTTAAATTTCTGTTAATAGTTTTTTAGATTTCTAGCATTTCTTTTACTATTGGTTAGAACTCCCATCTCTGTGCTTACATTATCCATTTGTTGTTGCGTGTTGTTCACATTTTTTCCATTAGAGTCTTTAATCTGTTAATTGTGGTTATTTTTAATACCTTATCTGATATTTTAAAAATCTGTCTCACATCTGTGTCTGATTCTTTTTTAAAAAGATTTATTTATTTAATTTCCTAGAGAGAAAGAGAATGTATGTGAGTGAGAGGAGGGACAGAGGGAGAGAAACTCAAGCAGACTCTGTGCTGAGTGTGGAGCCTGACTTTGGGCTCAAAACAGGGCTCCAGGTGGGGCTGAACTCAGGACTTGATCTCACAACCCGCAGATCATGATACAAGCTGATATCGAGTCAGAGGCTCAACGGACTGAGCCACCCCCACACTGCTTATATCTGTGTGTGGTTCTGATGCTTGCTTTGCCTCTTCATAGTCTGTTTTTAAATTGTCTTTGGTATGCCTTTTAATTTTTGTTGAACTCCAGACATGATGTATTGACTAATAATAACTCAGGCAACTAGATCTTTAACGTGTGATTTAACGATGGACTAGTAGAAGATCTGTGTTTAATACTTGTTATAATCATGGGGTCAAAAGTCTTTCTTTTAATCTCTTTTTAAAATAGAGTCTATTCCTTAAGGTCTTTTAAGTATAATCCAATGTTATTTCATTGGGGGTCTTTTGATGTCGTGGTAAATTGAAGTGTAATGGGAAGCATTTTGTAATCCTATGATTAAATCTTAATCTTTTGGTGGGTCTGTAACCCTGATTGCAACCTTCACAAATGTTTATTTGTTCTTTTTAACCCTTCTGTTAGTAATGTAGTGGTTCAAATGAGCTACAGTTGAGTAATTTCTCCTTTCCCCGATCAGATAAATTATGAGTAAAGATTTTTCCCTTGCTGAGTACACTTTTATTATGAAGAACACTCTAGAAACTCCGGGCATATTTCAAGTGTTTGCTATTTCTGCCTCCCTACTAGAAACAGAAGGATTTTTTCTTAGCTTTTCATCCTGAGAAACTAGTGATGTTTCAATAGGTAAAACCCATGAAAGTGTCCCCTCACTTAAGACTGTGTCCTCCAGGAGATTCTTACTATAATGCTAGCCTACATTACACTTCCAGCATTTACCATTTAGGTACATATTGCTAGTTAAGTCTTCCTACCAACTTATGCCTTCCAGCAGCTTTTGCTCTGAGTAAATTGATCTCAACTATGATTCTCTGTATTTGCCTTTCTCTCCAGATTCTGGAGTGATGCTTGTCATCTGACCTAAATTCTCTAATGGGCCTAAGAAAATTCATTGATTTTTAGTTTGGTCAGCATTTTCTTGTAAGTATGGGTTGGAAGCTCCCAAAGTCTTTACCTGTTGAAGGTGGAATCAGAAATTTCCCTTTTTCTATTGAGCCAAAAGCTGTCTTTTTATAGCTTCCAGACATTGGCTTAACATTAACCTTTAGATATAACACTTAGACTATTTTTATTCATAATTTTACTGGAATAATGGAAGAAAGATAAATTAGAGTTGCACTGTAATTACTGGGTCCCTGGTTGTCTGTTAGAAATTAACTTATTTCATCATACAACTTTCCAGGTCAATAGTAGTATGCCCTTTTTATAAATGTGGAAATGGACATTAGAGAGGTGAAATAACTTACTTAATGTAACAATTAGAAAATGGAAGAAATAGGATTAGAATCTGGGCTACAAGGCCTAGAACTCAAACTCCATGTTCTTTCTCCTGCAACACGCTGCAGCCACATCAGTGTTAGTAGTGTAGTGGGAGTAGTGGTCAGAGGATATGATACAGAATTTCTTTCCTGATACATTTGAGATTTGAGAATGATCCTTTGATTTAAAATGTACTTGACAAATAAAATAAAATATTCTTGATATTTTGCTTTTATTCAGGTGTGATGAAGCCAGTGGATCAGGAGAACATTACCATGAAAAGATATTTTGTTACAGTTCCCAAGAGGAGAGGCACTCCATACCACAACATTCAGGACTATACAAAGAACTACAGCAACGTTTGGTCAGGAGGCAGAAAAAGTGATAGAAAAGAATGGCTGGAGTCTTTATTGTTGGTGTTCATGATAAAGAATATGCAAAGCAAAGTAGAAAGAAGAGTAGGTTTAGGATTGTATAGTTGGAATAATTTTGGCAGGCTCTAGGCTGTATGGTAATCCTTCATTGCCCAGCACCTGGCCCCAGGTGAGTTAGGACAGAAAGATAGTGTCCTGGACTACAGGAGCCTGATAAAAGAAGGTAGAAGGAGGATATGGGTGTAGGATTGGTTCGTTTGAATAGTTGTTTGCTATCTCTGGGAATTAGCTAATCTTGGAGAAGGCAGTCCATCCCTGGGTATGCAAGGCCCTCACAATGTCAAAACATCATAAAATCAAAAGAAAAATGATTAATACACTCTTCCAGCTAATTCCATGAAAATAGAGATGTATTTTAAATTTTCACCATTACTTTGCCTTTCCTGTGACCAGCCTATACCTTATTTTCTCTGATGTAGCTGTCAGCTATAATCAGTTCATGGGTCTCATCCATTGGCATGTTCAACATTGTCCTAGATTGGGAGGCTCTACTGACATCAGTGTACCTATGGCTCCCATCAATCAATGAGAATTAAAATTAATTACCTATAGTGAGTTTGAAGATTTTGGAGTTTATCAAAGAAAAATGCATGATTGCAACATGACAATAGTACAAAATGAGCTGTATAGGGTAGTGCTTTGATAGGGAATGCCAGGGAAAGCAAGGTCCCCTAGACCTGGAGACATGAAGCCACCAACCAGAAGGGGATGAGGGTAAGGAAATTCCTAGGGAAGGGGCTTACATGTATAGGTAATATTGCTCAACAAAAGCCTATGCATCGCGGAGCTCTGAAAGAAGCTGCTTGGGATCTTTTATAGCTCAGGTCTTGTTTTATCTATGACTAGCAAATGTGTGTAGTTTTACAAATTACAGGCTCTAAATAGCTTAAAAAATATGCTTAATTTGGCTGTATTTAAAATAAGTAGATGTAAAAATAAATAAATAAATAAATAAATAAATAAATAAATAAATAAAATAATTAGATGTATAAAATTTGCCTTTTATATCTGTGAGTTTTGAGCTAATGGTCCTAGCCTGCTGTGAAGAAACAATCAAAATGCCAATATATAAGACCATCTTTGTCTCATTTACATAATATTAGCATATCTATTCTATCAAAGTTTTGCATGTTGAAAGTCACATACAGATTGTCTTCTCAAAAGACTACACCAGATTCATAGTGCCATGTATAAACTCTTTACCACGGTGCGCTTATTCTCTCCCTTACTCTGTGCTTGGCTGTTTCTGATTTTTACCTGTGCATGAAGACAGTATATTACTCTTTAGTCCCTGTTCTGAAATCCAAACCAGTGACTGAGTCCCTCAAATCTATTAACTCCTGCCTTCTAATTTTTCTGCATTCTTCTTTTGTCTTCTTGCTTCCTCTCTCCATCCTTTGACAGAAGTATTGATAACAATTAATTGATGCATTTAATGATGTTGCCTATCCAGTTCTTCCATATTAGGGTGGGGAAATGTTGTTTATCTTTTAGAATCTTCAAAAATGTTTATTTCTATTCATGTGGTTCAGAAAAATACAGTATTTTGGTTGTCTACATGCTACTAAATGATGTGATGATAGAAATAGCATGGAAAAGTTGAGAGAATTGATATATAGGTTAATAATACAACATTTGGAAACCCAGGCATTTACACACAAGGTAGGCTTTGATAATTTACATAAGGGAAATAGAAGTGATATATTATAAGACTCCATAGAAGGAGTAAATACTAGTAAATACGTTTTAGAAAGTATGTGGTTCTAGAGAAGAATGTTACTATAGGTAACATATGAATTTGGCTTAAAGGATTGACTATAGGGAAATAAGAAAAGAGCATACTAAGCAAAAGTCAGAAATGAGAAATTATAGGTAAAATACATATTTTTGGAGAAATAGATACAATTGGAAAAGTAGCATTAAGTAATTATGAAGAGATCTCTACCTTTATAGTTATTTATGAACATGGCTTATCCCCACTAGTTAGTTTATAAGCATTCATATCTCAGTCATTATTATAACCAGAGCACCCATGTTAAAGACATTCAGAGCTGGAGGTCTTTTAAAATTTGGGGGAAATTTGGAAATGTGGAATTGTATATAATAACATAAATCTGAAGTCAAGAGGAGTTAATGGTATTCTAATTACATTACTTGCTCATCTATATAATGAGTATAAGAGTTTACCAATTTTTAAAATTACTTTGGGATTTAAGTTAATTAGATGACTCAATTTTTATCATGGGGTATGTCAAAATTGAAACAGAATGAATGGAGACTATTAAACCTGTTTTGTATACAGTTGTCCTATTTTAAGCTCATATTTATTTTTCATTCATACTTATATAATAAAAATCCTGTGGTCTGTAAAAGCTACCTGTACTTAATACCTGCCTAGAGAGTCAGAATATGAAGTAAGAAGAGTTAATGTTAGTTGTATAAGGTTCAGCTCTTGGCTTTGCCATCTTTTCATTATCTAAAATTGGAGAAACTAATTAAGGACTGAACTTCAGTTTACTCATATGTTAGAATGGGCACTGCCTAGATAATTGTTTTGCAGAATTGACATAGCTATAATGTCAAGAATAGTTTATTTGGTATATAATAGGTTCTCCTTGAATTTTGTTTACTAACACACATTTATGTATTTTCACAATGTTGAAAATAACATGAAGAGCCTAAGAGGAATCTGGATGTGTTGAGTCACTCGGGTCTTTAAGTACTCTCAAGTTATAACAAAATAGATACCTGCCAAGTACTCTGGAGAGGCAGATGGGCAGTTTTTATCTCACCCATGTTGCTGCCCGTACTTCTCTCCCAGACTGAAGAATAGTAGAAGCACATGCAAGAGAGGCAAAAGACCATGAGAAGACCTTAGTTTGACTTTTGCATTTGTCCTTTCAACTACTGTCACACAATGTTTATATGAGAAATATTTTAAAAATCTTTATTCTTTGAAGTAATAGCAGTCAAGAGTAGGTCTACCCAGTACCTTTGATGGAGTTTATTATCTTATTAGTCAACATTTGTTTCAAATGTGTATCAGGATGTGTTTACAACTAAAGACTAATATAACAATATCTGAGGTCATAAAGGATTATGTACTAGGAGGAATTGGAGAACAGAAATAAGTTAATTTTGTATTCCTTTTATAAGGGAAATACTGTTTTTAAAATAGGCCAGTTTGCTATGGGTTCTACTGTTGTGGTTTTCAAAATGAGTCATAGAAAAATATTTAAAAGTTTGAACATAATGCATGAGCATTATGAGACTTATTGCCTGTTATTGCCTGTGCACCTACCACCTGAAGTCATGGCTGGACAGTACATATCAGGGCATACCTGGTGAATAAACCAGAGAGATAAACCAGCTCTCAGACCAGATTCGGATCAGTAGAGGAAAGATGTTCATAAGTTCCAGTTCTCTCAAAATTTTTGCATTCAGTGTATATTCTTTTGACATAAAGTCTTTCTCTTTCTTGCTTGAAAGAGAATATTTCACTTATTCTTTAAAATTTAGTTCTCTCCTGAAATACTACTAAAATGGCAGAAAGATAGAAATCCACAAAATCAAGGAAAACTAGAGCATGTGCAAGAGATTTCCACAGAAGTTTGGAAGCCAGATTTAATAATATTTCTAATACTTGTGTTTTGGGAGCTGATTCCCTCATCCTAAAATTGGCGATAATTTTTGCCTCATAGGGTAAATAAATGTAAATGACATGAGAAAATGAATATAAGGAGTATAACATAATGCTTGGCATGAAAAAAATAGAAGTTAACAACAAGGAGTCATTACATTCTTTTTCAGGTGATTCTCACAGCATTTTCCTTTTTGCACATTCTTTCCAACATGATTCATACTACTTACTAAGCTATCCTTCTCATCCATTATCCTTCTCTGTCTTTATCATTGGATTTATCTAGAAAATTCTCTACATTTCACTTCATCTATATATTTTAATTCAATAAATCTTTTCCAGTAGGGTATACTTCTTCACAGTTCTCAAACTCTGTGACTGAAATAATTTTCCTACAATTCAATCTGATCATAACTGTTACCAGCTTAAAGATCTTTCTGGGTCTCTAGTATTGACACTGTGCTGGCTATGTTCTTTCATATGAGCTTTACATAATTGCCCTTATCTTCTCCTTCCTTCTTACCTTCTCCTCCCCTCAGTTCTAGCCTACCAGACCCCAGTGAAAATCCATCTCCACCAACCACCTCTTCCTATTCACAACTATATACCTGTATATCTTGTTTGTCTTCAATAGATCTCCTCATTTCAAATACCTCTTAAATGTTCTTTCAAGATAGGCAAATAAAGTGTTATTTTAACTGAATTTCAAGTAGAGTTGGTAACTTCCTCTGTGATTATGCAGAACTTCTTTATATTTCTCTGTGGCACTTGTCATTATGCTGTAATTAGACTTATAAGGAAAGTAAAGTTCAAATTGTGCTGCCAACAAGAGTAGCTAAAAACAATCCTTTCCCCACAGGAGACCATTTACAACAATCAGTATCTATGCACCTCTTTCAGAGCTTAGTCACATTTCTCCTTCTGACATCTCTTGAATGGCCATCTTTTTAAGGGCCTTGTTATTATTTAACATTTTGTGTCTCTTTCTTATTGCTCTAACAAGGCCTTTATCATTGCTTCTAAATCTCTATTCTGGTTACCAGCTTAAAATTCTGTTCCCACCTAGAAATAAACCCTACCATGATTTTCCCAATTCTAGTCACAGATGTTGAGGTCTGTCCCTGAACATCATTGGATCCCTACCACTGCTTAGACCACCTCCCAGTCTTCCTGAGCATGTAATGTTATATGCATGCTGGGTTCCCATCCACTGTTATTACATAAAATAGAATTTCATTCTGAACTACCAGTTGATAACATTTTGTCTGGACAATAGTCAGAGAATACAATAATCCTAAACACATTGTGCCTATCAATCAGACTCAGTAAATATCAGTCTCCATACCTATAGCTAGACCAGCACCCAAAAGATCTTCTCTGCCTCTTGGGTATATTTTATTCAGCTTTTGATCTTTGCTTCTTTGCTCTATTTATATCCTGCTCAATCCCCACATCTGACAGGTATAAGTGATCACTCCCATGGGAAGGAATAAAAGAGTCTATTAAAAAAAATCTATTCAGTATTGTTTAAATAATGGTTGTGAAAATGTGATTATTTAGGAAAAATAGAATTTGTAGAGGCTTTTGTTATTTCTCTATAGATACACACTTATATAATAAAGGCACATAAAAGACGGAGTGAAGGAATATGAAGTTACTTTTTCTAGTCTTTTCAACTTTGGGAAATTGTGTGTGAAGAAGAACAATAAGGAAAACAAGCTTTCAGATCAAACCTCTCACATTTAAAAGCTCTGATTTCTTTCATTTGGTAATTTCTCTGGAGTTTCATGATGAACTCCAGCAGAGCTTGCCCCTCTTAGCACAAGGTTACTAACACGATGAACCATTTTCACTTTATTACTTTCCTCATCCCATCTAATTTAATGCCTTTAATTTAACCACTCCCTCTTTTTCAAGAGTTCATGCTTCCTCCTTGCCCATTGCAGAATATCTATGGCTCTCCTTTGAAAAAGACCCCAGGAAGTGGACTTGTAAAGGTTTAATAGACTCATCAGATATGGTTCTCAAATGTTAAATGCCACACTGACATTCAAAAATTCATCTTGGGTCCCACATATGGGGGGGAAAAAAAGCCATGACACTCAGATTCAGAAAAGCATATCATCTACTGAGTGAGGTTGTGAAATCCACCTAGTTCTTAGCAGCATTTTCATATATTGGTCAAGGAATAAAGAATTCAGCATATTCTGTGGCAAAATTTATATTGAGTTTTCTTTTGAAGGAATTCTAGAGAAATCATTTTTCATCGATCTCTGCATATGACCACAATTAAATTTACAATTATGTTTAATTATCAAGTCTGTTTGCCTTTGATACATATTTATCATGGATTATAGGATTACAGAACTAGGTAGAAATACAAAAGTAACAGTGTCTCCATCCAGTAATGAGATACTTAAATAATAGAGAACAGCTATTCTAATTTTAAAATTACTCTACCACACTCTGTCTTTTGCCTTTACAGAAAAGGAGTTCCTGTACTCAATACTTCTCTGTTTACGTGACAATTCTTCTCAAGGGAATGTGAATTCTTAAAGACAAAACTATCATTTATCTTTGTATTGATGATTCTAGAACATGTTGCAGTTAATTTTAGGTCCTTGATAAATATTTATTGGAAGAATGAATGGAAATAATCTTGAACACAAAGGTTTCAAAATGTAGGAGTCTTTCTTTCCTTGAAATATGTATTTATACTGAAATAGCTTCTCTCCTTTAATATTCCTCTTGCCTCAGCTTGCCTACCAACCCACAATCTTTGAAGGTATTGATATTTTGATGTAGTTTGTGACATCCTAGACATCCATCCACTCATTGACACAATAAGCATTCACAAAGTCTCTTCTATATATCATGCAGGTGATACTCAGCCACTGTTCTTCCACACATAATATTGAAAATTTATTATGTGAGGTCAAGATAAAGACATTTCATCCTCAGTTTTAAAATAGCCCATAGTTCACTTATTTAAGCTAGTGTATAACCTAAGTCTGCTGTGGTTTCTCAAGCATGTGCATGTTACTGTTATATATGTTGTAGCAGAAATAAGATTGGGAAAAATTGTGCTAGAGACCTCAGATAATCTCAATAAATACACTTAACTGATTGATATGCTGTGCTTAAAAGCTTAATTTAAAAAAAAAATAGTTACCATTTTAGTATATTTTCCCTCCTCATCCAACTCACTGCATACATTTTCACATTAATAATTCAAACACAATTGTCCCATTCTACCCTTTTTGAACTTACTACAAATAACAAGTAGAGTCACGATCCCCTCTTGCGCTTAGAGTATTTAGGTTGGGCCAATACAGAGCCAAAATTCATCCCCTGAGAAGTTTTTTTCTTCCACAGTTCAATTCTTAAATCCTGTAAATGTTATTGCAGTTGAACCCTATCTTGAATGGGAAGCAGACTTTCCTGAAACATTTATCCTTGTCATATAAGATGGCTTTATAGCCATGCATACCATTTATTGAGCTGATACTGAGGTTGTAATTTTTCTTTGGGGAAAAATTAAAAAGCTTTTTAGGGAATGTGATGAGTTAAGGTGATGCTGTGTGTAGTTGCATCCATTGTAAAGGGGATAATTAAGAAAGGTTTTCTGACAGGGAAACCCAGATAGGATGACCCTTGCCCATTGCTCTCCTTTCCTGATTATTTTACTCTTACTTTGTCTTTTGGGGCTCCTGATTTTTATGCAGCTCCATATAAAAACCTATTATCAAAAACAGTCAAGCTAAAGCCACACTTCTGTCATAAAGAATTATATTTTTGGAGAAATTAAAGTCTCCAACTGAAGGAATCAACTACTTGGTAGAATTTCAAGCATGTCAAATGTACTAATTAGCCTCTTAGGGAAGTTTTGTTAAAGAAACCTTTTCCTTTGCATATACTGTAGAAGAAAGTAAGTAAAAAAAACCAATAATAACACTAACATTTTGTCTCTCTTTAAGGCTAAGAACTTTTAATGTAGTATTCAAGGCATCGATTCAACTTCAGCTATTAAAAGTAATGGTGCAGGGACACCTGGGTGGCTCAGCGGTTGAGCGTCTGCTTTTGGCCCAGGGTGTGATCCTGGAGTCCCAGAATCGAGTCCCACATTGGGTTCCCTGCGTGGAGCCTGCTTCTCTCTCTGCCTCTCTCTCTCTCTCTGTGTCTCTCATGAATAAATAAATTATAAAATCTTTTTAAAAAATTAACAGTGTAGAAGTGGACAAAAGGAATTTATGCTTCTAAGATATCCCTTTTCCATTTTCCTCTGTTCTACCTAGAGACTCTTCCTCTACTCTGCTAATTCTTTAACTGTATCCTAAACCAGGTTTTGGCATGTATTTGAAGTGGATAATCTAATAAAGCCAATGATTAAAATACTCTTTGGAATAATTCTTTTTTGATCCTTTTCTTATCTTTTTTTTCTAAGTTACTACTAGCTTTCTAATTATTCTAGGATACTCATAGTTCAGGAGGAGAAACAAAAAGTATTTACTTCAAGGAGTTTAAGTTTAGGTTCATAATATATTAGAGCTAGAGGCTGCTACTCCTCTGCTAACCTATACATCTGGTAACACAGATGAAGAAACTGACTTCTAGAGTGGTTAAGTGGTTGGCAAAAGTTCGAATGACTGCTTATTGGAGAATTGGTTCGTTTTATTTTATGAGATTATGTGCATGAATA
Source organism: Canis lupus baileyi (assembly GCF_048164855.1). Taxonomy (NCBI): domain Eukaryota; kingdom Metazoa; phylum Chordata; class Mammalia; order Carnivora; family Canidae; genus Canis; species Canis lupus. The sequence goes on from NW_027326477.1 coordinate 22,416, forward strand.
AAACTGAGTTCTAGTTTGGTTCTTACCACCTTTCCTACTCAGATGTTCTACTCTTGTCCAAGCCAGGGCCACAATTCACCCATTTTCTATGGGAATTCTCAATGCTCTTGAGTGATGATTACTTGTAAGAATACAGGAAAGTATAATTAATTAATCCTGCAGAAAGCCAAACCAGATATCAAAATGTGGTTATGCCCACAAGATAATTATGCATGTGAACATACGTGAGATAAAATAAAGCTTAGAAAGAATGAATTGAGTACATCTCCGTCCAGCATCATACTTAGCAGAATGTTGTTAATAGCAGGGAAGGCAGTGAGTGAGATTATAAATTATGAGAGTGTAGAGTTATTAGATGGTATCAAGCTCAGAAATACATAAATCATACCTTGACTCAACTACCCTTTGCTTTATGCTTCATCCAGGATATAAATGCATAAGAGACATGATAACACACAAAAAACCCCATTATTTTACCTAAGCTTGTACCCCAACTGTTTATTTAGTTTTCAAGGTTACAAAGGTTACTTAAGCCCAAGAGATCTCCTTTCATTCCTTAAAGCCTAAACCTGAATTCAAGGATTTAGCTACCCTCTGACTGCCAATGAAAAGACATAAAGAAGTGCTAGAACTAGCTGGGTCAGCTTACTATTTATGCAGAATTCATAGTTCTTTACTCTTCTCAGTGAGAGAGAAACTAAATGATGACAGAGTCAACTTTTGCAAATGCAAAATAAAAGGTACTATATGAAAGGAAGAAAAGAGCATCTCTGCTTTAAGGATTAATATTACAGCCTTTA
>NW_027326478.1:0-161790 GCF_048164855.1 Canis lupus baileyi
ATTGAAGAAGGATGTTGGAAATCGCTGTATTCAACTCAGATACACGGGAGTTCAGGCCCAATGCTTACACATGCTTTTCCCACAACCTATCCCGGCCACTAACATAAGGAGGTTAGCAGGTACGTCTACAGTCAGGCAGGATGCGGGAGGGTTCTGCCCTGTCCTCAGCTCTCACAGGGAAGCATGCCTAGAAGCCAGCTCTCAACTAGCTGCATTCTTATGACAGTGTGAAGGTAGCAGTATTCTGAGACAGGAGGTTCCCAGATTACCACTCTCCGGCACCTGGAGATACCCTCCAGGTCTGCATTGTTAACTTGCGTCTCAGAGGCCTCTGGCAAAAGTCTCTGGTGAAGACGTGGGAAACTCACTCTGCAGGCAGTGTGGAACTGTGAGGGACTGCGGGTGAGCTCAACTCTCAGCAGTAAGATGATTTTGGACAAGGCGTTCCAGCTACCTTCTCACATATGGAACTTAGTATGTAGCACCAGTCTACCCCAGGAATTACTGGGAAATCGCTGGATTGAGCTTGGAGGCACTAGTCTTGTGTGCCGGGAGATTCCAGTTACCTCTCCCAACACTTCGGTGAAGCAGCGAGCCTAGGCCTTTTGGAAGCGAAAGGTAGCTGCAGGCAGGAGGTAGGGTTACAGGCCAGAAGCTCAACTCTCAGAAGTGGGTATGCATGGGAGGCAGATGTCTGCTACCCACTCGGACATGCGAGTGGGAACCTAGCTACACTCTGATGAAGAAGGACTTTGGAAATCGCTGTATTTCAACTCAGATACACGTGGGTTCAGGCACAACGATTCCACATGCTTTTCTCACAACCTTTCCCTGCCACTAACATGAGGACGTTAGCAGCTCCTTCTACAGTCAAGCAGGATGCGGGGAGGGTTGTGCCCTGTCCTTAGCTCTCACAGGGAAGCATGCCTTGAAGCCACCTGTCAACTAGCTGCATTCTTATGGCAGGGTGAAGGTAGCAGTATTCTGAGACAGGAGGTTCCCAGATTACCACTCTACTGCACCTGGAGATACCTCCAGGTCTGCATTGTTAACTTGCGTCTCATAGCCTCTGGCAAACGTCTCTGGTGAAGACGTGCGAAACTCACTCTGCAGGCCAGTGTGGAACTGTGAGGGACTGAGGGTGAGCTCAACTCTCAGAAGTAAGATGATTTTGGCACAAGCGTTCAGCTACCTTCTCACATATGGAACTTAGTATGTAGCACCAGTCTACCCCAGAATTACTAGGAAATCGCTTGATTGAGCTTGGAGGCACTCGTCCTTGTGTGCCGGAGATTCCAGTTACCTCTCCCCAACACTTGCGTCAAGCAGCGAGCCTAGGCTTTTGGAAGCGAAAGGTAGCGTTAGGCAGGATGTAGGGTTACAGGCCATAAGCTCAACTCTCAGAAGTGTGTATGCATGGGAGGCAGATGTCTGCTACCCACTCGGACATGGGAGTTGGAACCTAGCTACACTCCTATGAAGAAGGATGTTGGAAATCGCTGTATTCAAACTCAGATACACGGAGTTCAGGCCAATGCTTACACATGCTTTCCCACAACCTATCCCGGCCACTAACATAAGGAGGTTAGCAGGTACGTCTACAGTCAGGCAGGATGCGGGAGGGTTCTGCCCTGTCCTCAGCTCTCACAGGGAAGCATGCCTAGAAGCCAGCTCTCAACTAGCTTGCATTCTTATGACAGTGTGAAGGTAGCAGTATTCTGAGACAGGAGGTTCCCAGATTACCACTCTCCGGCACCTGGAGATACCCTCCAGGTCTGCATTGTTTAACTTGCGTCTCAGAGGCCTCTGGCAAAAGTCTCTGGTGAGACGTGGGAAACTCACTCTGCAGGCAGTGTGGAACTGTGAGGACTGCGGGTGAGCTCAACTCTCAGCAGTAAGATGATTTTGGACAAGGCGTTCAGCTACCTTCTCACATATGGAACTTAGTATGTAGCACCAGTCTACCCAGGAATTACTGGGAAATCGCTGGATTGAGCTTGGAGGCACTAGTCTTGTGTGCCGGGAGATTCCAGTTACCTCTCCCACACTTCGGTGAAGCAGCGAGCCTAGGCTTTTGGAAGCGAAAGGTAGCTGCAGGCAGGAGGTAGGGTTACAGGCCATAAGCTCCAACTCTCAGAAGTGGGTATGCATGGGAGGCAGATGTCTGCTACCCACTCGGACATGCGAGTGGAACCTAGCTACACTCTGATGAAGAAGGACTTTGGAAATCGCTGTATTCAACTCAGATACACGTGGGTTCAGGCACAACGATTCCACATGCTTTTCTCACAACCTTTCCCAGCCACTAACATGAGGACGTTAGCAGCTCCTTCTACAGTCAAGCAGGATGCGGGAGGGTTGTGCCCTGTCCTTAGCTCTCACAGGGAAGCATGCCTTGAAGCCACCTGTCAACTAGCTGCATTCTTATGGCAGGGTGAAGGTAGCAGTATTCTGAGACAGGAGGTTCCCAGATTACCACTCTACTGCACCTGGAGATACCCTCCAGGTCTGCATTGTTAACTTGCGTCTCATAGCCTCTGGCAAACGTCTCTGGTGAAGACGTGCGAACTCACTCTGCAGGCAGTGTGGAACTGTGAGGGACTGAGGGTGAGCTCAACTCTCAGAAGTAAGATGATTTTGCACAAGGCGTTCAGCTACCTTCTCACATATGGAACTTAGTATGTAGCACCAGTCTACCCCAGGAATTACTAGGAAATCGCTTGATTGAGCTTGGGAGCACTCGTCTTGTGTGCCGGGAGATTCCAGTTACCTCTCCCAACACTTGCGTCAAGCAGCGAGCCTAGGGCCTTTGGAAGCGAAAGGTAGCGTTAGGCAGGATGTAGGGTTACAGGCCATAAGCTCAACTCTCAGAAGTGTGTATGCATGGGAGGCAGATGTCTGCTACCCACTCGGACATGGGAGTTGGAACCTAGCTACACTCCTATTGAAGAAGGATGTTGGAAATCGCTGTATTCAACTCAGATACACGGGAGTTCAGGCCAATGCTTACACATGCTTTTCCCACAACCTATCCCGGCCACTAACAGAAGGAGGTTAGCAGGTACGTCTACAGTCAGGCAGGATGCGGGAGGGTTCTGCCCTGTCCTCAGCTCTCACAGGGAAGCATGCCTAGAAGCCAGCTCTCAACTAGCTGCATTCTTATGACAGTGTGAAGGTAGCAGTATTCTGAGACAGGAGGTTCCCAGATTACCACTCTCCGGCACCTGGAGATACCCTCCAGGTCTGCATTGTTAACTTGCGTCTCAGAGGCCTCTGGCAAAAGTCTCTGGTGAAGACGTGGGAAACTCACTCTGCAGGCAGTGTGGAACTGTGAGGGACTGAGGGTGAGCTCAACTCTCAGCAGTAAGATGATTTTGGACAAGGCGTTCAGCTACCTTCTCACATATGGAACTTAGTATGTAGCACCAGTCTACCCCAGGAATTACTGGGAAATCGCTGGATTGAGCTTGGAGGCACTAGTCTTGTGTGCGGGAGATTCCAGTTACCTCTCCCAACACTTCGGTGAAGCAGCGAGCCTAGGCCTTTTGGAAGCGAAAGGTAGCTGCAGGCAGGAGGTAGGGTTACAGGCCAGAAGCTCAACTCTCAGAAGTGGGTATGCATGGGAGGCAGATGTCTGCTACCCACTCGGACATGCGAGTGGGAACCTAGCTACACTCTGATGAAGAAGGACTTTGGAAATCGCTGTATTCAACTCAGATACACGTGGGTTCAGGCCACAACGATTCCACATGCTTTTCTCACAACCTTTCCCTGCCACTAACATGAGGACGTTAGCAGCTCCTTCTACAGTCAAGCAGGATGCGGGAGGGTTGTGCCCTGTCCTTAGCTCTCACAGGGAAGCATGCCTTGAAGCCACCTGTCAACTAGCTGCATTCTTATGGCAGGGTGAAGGTAGCAGTATTCTGAGACAGGAGGTTCCCAGATTACCACTCTACTGCACCTGGAGATACCCTCCAGGTCTGCATTGTTAACTTGCGTCTCATAGCCTCTGGCAAACGTCTCTGGTGAAGACGTGCGAAACTCACTCTGCAGGCAGTGTGGAACTGTGAGGACTGAGGGTGAGCTCAACTCTCAGAAGTAAGATGATTTTGGACAAGGCGTTCAGCTACCTTCTCACATATGGAACTTAGTATGTAGCACCAGTCTACCACAGGAATTACTAGGAAAGCGCTTGATTGAGCTTGGAGGCACTCGTCTTGTGTGCCGGGAGATTCCAGTTACCTCTCCCAACACTTGCGTCAAGCAGCGAGCCTAGGCCTTTTGGAAGCGAAAGGTAGCGTTAGGCAGGATGTAGGGTTACAGGCCATAAGCTCAACTCTCAGAAGTGTGTATGCCATGGGAGGCAGATGTCTGCTACCCACTCGGACATGGGAGTTGGAACCTAGCTACACTCCTAATTGAAGAAGGATGTTGGAAATCGCTGTATTCAACTCACATACACGGGAGTTCAGGCCCAATGCTTACACATGCTTTTCCCACAACCTATCCCGGCCACTAACATAAGGAGGTTAGCAGGTACGTCTACAATCAGGCAGGATGCGGGAGGGTTCTGCCCTGTCCTCAGCTCTCACAGGGAAGCATGCCTAGAAGCCAGCTCTCAACTAGCTGCATTCTTATGACAGTGTGAAGGTAGCAGTATTCTGAGACAGGAGGTTCCCAGATTACCACTCTCCGGCACCTGGAGATACCCTCCAGGTCTGCATTGTTAACTTGCGTCTCATAGCCTCTGGCAAAAGTCTCTGGTGAAGACGTGGGAAACTCACTCTGCAGGCAGTGTGGAACTGTGAGGGACTGAGGGTGAGCTCAACTCTCAGCAGTAAGATGATTTTGGACAAGGCGTTCAGCTACCTTCTCACATATGGAACTTAGTATGTAGCACCAGTCTACCCCAGGAATTACTGGGAAATCGCTGGATTGAGCTTGGAGGCACTAGTCTTGTGTGCCGGGAGATTCCAGTTACCTCTCCCAACACTTCGGTGAAGCAGCGAGCCTAGGCCTTTTGGAAGCGAAAGGTAGCTGCAGGCAGGAGGTAGGGTTACAGGCCATAAGCTCAACTCTCAGAAGTGGGTATGCATGGGAGGCAGATGTCTGCTACCCACTCGGACATGGGAGTTGGAACCTAGCTACACTCCTATTGAAGAAGGATGTTGGAAATCGCTGTATTCAACTCAGATACACGGGAGTTCAGGCCCAATGCTTACACATGCTTTTCCCACAACCTATCCCGGCCACTAACATAAGGAGGTTAGCAGGTACGTCTACAGTCAGGCAGGATGCGGGAGGGTTCTGCCCTGTCCTCAGCTCTCACAGGGAAGCATGCCTAGAAGCCAGCTCTCAACTAGCTGCATTCTTATGACAGTGTGAAGGTAGCAGTATTCTGAGACAGGAGGTTCCCAGATTACCACTCTCCGGCACCTGGAGATACCCTCCAGGTCTGCATTGTTAACTTGCGTCTCAGAGGCCTCTGGCAAAAGTCTCTGGTGAAGACGTGGGAAACTCACTCTGCAGGCAGTGTGGAACTGTGAGGGACTGCGGGTGAGCTCAACTCTCAGCAGTAAGATGATTTTGGACAAGGCGTTCAGCTACCTTCTCACATATGGAACTTAGTATGTAGCACCAGTCTACCCCAGGAATTACTGGGAAATCGCTGGATTGAGCTTGGAGGCACTAGTCTTGTGTGCCGGGAGATTCCAGTTACCTCTCCCAACACTTCGGTGAAGCAGCGAGCCTAGGCCTTTTGGAAGCGAAAGGTAGCTGCAGGCAGGAGGTAGGGTTACAGGCCATAAGCTCAACTCTCAGAAGTGGGTATGCATGGGAGGCAGATGTCTGCTACCCACTCGGACATGCGAGTGGGAACCTAGCTACACTCTGATGAAGAAGGACTTTGGAAATCGCTGTATTCAACTCAGATACACGTGGGTTCAGGCACAACGATTCCACATGCTTTTCTCACAACCTTTCCCTGCCACTAACATGAGGACGTTAGCAGCTCCTTCTACAGTCAAGCAGGATGCGGGAGGGTTGTGCCCTGTCCTTAGCTCTCACAGGGAAGCATGCCTTGAAGCCACCTGTCAACTAGCTGCATTCTTATGGCAGGGTGAAGGTAGCAGTATTCTGAGACAGGAGGTTCCCAGATTACCACTCTACTGCACCTGGAGATACCCTCCAGGTCTGCATTGTTAACTTGCGTCTCATAGCCTCTGGCAAACGTCTCTGGTGAAGACGTGCGAAACTCACTCTGCAGGCAGTGTGGAACTGTGAGGGACTGAGGGTGAGCTCAACTCTCAGAAGTAAGATGATTTTGGACAAGGCGTTCAGCTACCTTCTCACATATGGAACTTAGTATGTAGCACCAGTCTACCCCAGGAATTACTAGGAAATCGCTTGATTGAGCTTGGAGGCACTCGTCTTGTGTGCCGGGAGATTCCAGTTACCTCTCCCAACACTTGCGTCAAGCAGCGAGCCTAGGCCTTTTGGAAGCGAAAGGTAGCGTTAGGCAGGATGTAGGGTTACAGGCCATAAGCTCAACTCTCAGAAGTGTGTATGCATGGGAGGCAGATGTCTGCTACCCACTCGGACATGGGAGTTGGAACCTAGCTACACTCCTATTGAAGAAGGATGTTGGAAATCGCTGTATTCAACTCAGATACACGGGAGTTCAGGCCCAATGCTTACACATGCTTTTCCCACAACCTATCCCGGCCACTAACATAAGGAGGTTAGCAGGTACGTCTACAGTCAGGCAGGATGCGGGAGGGTTCTGCCCTGTCCTCAGCTCTCACAGGGAAGCATGCCTAGAAGCCAGCTCTCAACTAGCTGCATTCTTATGACAGTGTGAAGGTAGCAGTATTCTGAGACAGGAGGTTCCCAGATTACCACTCTCCGGCACCTGGAGATACCCTCCAGGTCTGCATTGTTAACTTGCGTCTCAGAGGCCTCTGGCAAAAGTCTCTGGTGAAGACGTGGGAAACTCACTCTGCAGGCAGTGTGGAACTGTGAGGGACTGCGGGTGAGCTCAACTCTCAGCAGTAAGATGATTTTGGACAAGGCGTTCAGCTACCTTCTCACATATGGAACTTAGTATGTAGCACCAGTCTACCCCAGGAATTACTGGGAAATCGCTGGATTGAGCTTGGAGGCACTAGTCTTGTGTGCCGGGAGATTCCAGTTACCTCTCCCAACACTTCGGTGAAGCAGCGAGCCTAGGCCTTTTGGAAGCGAAAGGTAGCTGCAGGCAGGAGGTAGGGTTACAGGCCATAAGCTCAACTCTCAGAAGTGGGTATGCATGGGAGGCAGATGTCTGCTACCCACTCGGACATGCGAGTGGGAACCTAGCTACACTCTGATGAAGAAGGACTTTGGAAATCGCTGTATTCAACTCAGATACACGTGGGTTCAGGCACAACGATTCCACATGCTTTTCTCACAACCTTTCCCTGCCACTAACATGAGGACGTTAGCAGCTCCTTCTACAGTCAAGCAGGATGCGGGAGGGTTGTGCCCTGTCCTTAGCTCTCACAGGGAAGCATGCCTTGAAGCCACCTGTCAACTAGCTGCATTCTTATGGCAGGGTGAAGGTAGCAGTATTCTGAGACAGGAGGTTCCCAGATTACCACTCTACTGCACCTGGAGATACCCTCCAGGTCTGCATTGTTAACTTGCGTCTCATAGCCTCTGGCAAACGTCTCTGGTGAAGACGTGCGAAACTCACTCTGCAGGCAGTGTGGAACTGTGAGGGACTGAGGGTGAGCTCAACTCTCAGAAGTAAGATGATTTTGCACAAGGCGTTCAGCTACCTTCTCACATATGGAACTTAGTATGTAGCACCAGTCTACCCCAGGAATTACTAGGAAATCGCTTGATTGAGCTTGGAGGCACTCGTCTTGTGTGCCGGGAGATTCCAGTTACCTCTCCCAACACTTGCGTCAAGCAGCGAGCCTAGGCCTTTTGGAAGCGAAAGGTAGCGTTAGGCAGGATGTAGGGTTACAGGCCATAAGCTCAACTCTCAGAAGTGTGTATGCATGGGAGGCAGATGTCTGCTACCCACTCGGACATGGGAGTTGGAACCTAGCTACACTCCTATTGAAGAAGGATGTTGGAAATCGCTGTATTCAACTCAGATACACGGGAGTTCAGGCCCAATGCTTACACATGCTTTTCCCACAACCTATCCCGGCCACTAACATAAGGAGGTTAGCAGGTACGTCTACAGTCAGGCAGGATGCGGGAGGGTTCTGCCCTGTCCTCAGCTCTCACAGGGAAGCATGCCTAGAAGCCAGCTCTCAACTAGCTGCATTCTTATGACAGTGTGAAGGTAGCAGTATTCTGAGACAGGAGGTTCCCAGATTACCACTCTCCGGCACCTGGAGATACCCTCCAGGTCTGCATTGTTAACTTGCGTCTCAGAGGCCTCTGGCAAAAGTCTCTGGTGAAGACGTGGGAAACTCACTCTGCAGGCAGTGTGGAACTGTGAGGGACTGCGGGTGAGCTCAACTCTCAGCAGTAAGATGATTTTGGACAAGGCGTTCAGCTACCTTCTCACATATGGAACTTAGTATGTAGCACCAGTCTACCCCAGGAATTACTGGGAAATCGCTGGATTGAGCTTGGAGGCACTAGTCTTGTGTGCCGGGAGATTCCAGTTACCTCTCCCAACACTTCGGTGAAGCAGCGAGCCTAGGCCTTTTGGAAGCGAAAGGTAGCTGCAGGCAGGAGGTAGGGTTACAGGCCATAAGCTCAACTCTCAGAAGTGGGTATGCATGGGAGGCAGATGTCTGCTACCCACTCGGACATGCGAGTGGGAACCTAGCTACACTCTGATGAAGAAGGACTTTGGAAATCGCTGTATTCAACTCAGATACACGTGGGTTCAGGCACAACGATTCCACATGCTTTTCTCACAACCTTTCCCTGCCACTAACATGAGGACGTTAGCAGCTCCTTCTACAGTCAAGCAGGATGCGGGAGGGTTGTGCCCTGTCCTTAGCTCTCACAGGGAAGCATGCCTTGAAGCCACCTGTCAACTAGCTGCATTCTTATGGCAGGGTGAAGGTAGCAGTATTCTGAGACAGGAGGTTCCCAGATTACCACTCTACTGCACCTGGAGATACCCTCCAGGTCTGCATTGTTAACTTGCGTCTCATAGCCTCTGGCAAACGTCTCTGGTGAAGACGTGCGAAACTCACTCTGCAGGCAGTGTGGAACTGTGAGGGACTGAGGGTGAGCTCAACTCTCAGAAGTAAGATGATTTTGCACAAGGCGTTCAGCTACCTTCTCACATATGGAACTTAGTATGTAGCACCAGTCTACCCCAGGAATTACTAGGAAATCGCTTGATTGAGCTTGGAGGCACTCGTCTTGTGTGCCGGGAGATTCCAGTTACCTCTCCCAACACTTGCGTCAAGCAGCGAGCCTAGGCCTTTTGGAAGCGAAAGGTAGCGTTAGGCAGGATGTAGGGTTACAGGCCATAAGCTCAACTCTCAGAAGTGTGTATGCATGGGAGGCAGATGTCTGCTACCCACTCGGACATGGGAGTTGGAACCTAGCTACACTCCTATTGAAGAAGGATGTTGGAAATCGCTGTATTCAACTCAGATACACGGGAGTTCAGGCCCAATGCTTACACATGCTTTTCCCACAACCTATCCCGGCCACTAACATAAGGAGGTTAGCAGGTACGTCTACAGTCAGGCAGGATGCGGGAGGGTTCTGCCCTGTCCTCAGCTCTCACAGGGAAGCATGCCTAGAAGCCAGCTCTCAACTAGCTGCATTCTTATGACAGTGTGAAGGTAGCAGTATTCTGAGACAGGAGGTTCCCAGATTACCACTCTCCGGCACCTGGAGATACCCTCCAGGTCTGCATTGTTAACTTGCGTCTCAGAGGCCTCTGGCAAAAGTCTCTGGTGAAGACGTGGGAAACTCACTCTGCAGGCAGTGTGGAACTGTGAGGGACTGCGGGTGAGCTCAACTCTCAGCAGTAAGATGATTTTGGACAAGGCGTTCAGCTACCTTCTCACATATGGAACTTAGTATGTAGCACCAGTCTACCCCAGGAATTACTGGGAAATCGCTGGATTGAGCTTGGAGGCACTAGTCTTGTGTGCCGGGAGATTCCAGTTACCTCTCCCAACACTTCGGTGAAGCAGCGAGCCTAGGCCTTTTGGAAGCGAAAGGTAGCTGCAGGCAGGAGGTAGGGTTACAGGCCATAAGCTCAACTCTCAGAAGTGGGTATGCATGGGAGGCAGATGTCTGCTACCCACTCGGACATGCGAGTGGGAACCTAGCTACACTCTGATGAAGAAGGACTTTGGAAATCGCTGTATTCAACTCAGATACACGTGGGTTCAGGCACAACGATTCCACATGCTTTTCTCACAACCTTTCCCTGCCACTAACATGAGGACGTTAGCAGCTCCTTCTACAGTCAAGCAGGATGCGGGAGGGTTGTGCCCTGTCCTTAGCTCTCACAGGGAAGCATGCCTTGAAGCCACCTGTCAACTAGCTGCATTCTTATGGCAGGGTGAAGGTAGCAGTATTCTGAGACAGGAGGTTCCCAGATTACCACTCTACTGCACCTGGAGATACCCTCCAGGTCTGCATTGTTAACTTGCGTCTCATAGCCTCTGGCAAACGTCTCTGGTGAAGACGTGCGAAACTCACTCTGCAGGCAGTGTGGAACTGTGAGGGACTGAGGGTGAGCTCAACTCTCAGAAGTAAGATGATTTTGCACAAGGCGTTCAGCTACCTTCTCACATATGGAACTTAGTATGTAGCACCAGTCTACCCCAGGAATTACTAGGAAATCGCTTGATTGAGCTTGGAGGCACTCGTCTTGTGTGCCGGGAGATTCCAGTTACCTCTCCCAACACTTGCGTCAAGCAGCGAGCCTAGGCCTTTTGGAAGCGAAAGGTAGCGTTAGGCAGGATGTAGGGTTACAGGCCATAAGCTCAACTCTCAGAAGTGTGTATGCATGGGAGGCAGATGTCTGCTACCCACTCGGACATGGGAGTTGGAACCTAGCTACACTCCTATTGAAGAAGGATGTTGGAAATCGCTGTATTCAACTCAGATACACGGGAGTTCAGGCCCAATGCTTACACATGCTTTTCCCACAACCTATCCCGGCCACTAACATAAGGAGGTTAGCAGGTACGTCTACAGTCAGGCAGGATGCGGGAGGGTTCTGCCCTGTCCTCAGCTCTCACAGGGAAGCATGCCTAGAAGCCAGCTCTCAACTAGCTGCATTCTTATGACAGTGTGAAGGTAGCAGTATTCTGAGACAGGAGGTTCCCAGATTACCACTCTCCGGCACCTGGAGATACCCTCCAGGTCTGCATTGTTAACTTGCGTCTCAGAGGCCTCTGGCAAAAGTCTCTGGTGAAGACGTGGGAAACTCACTCTGCAGGCAGTGTGGAACTGTGAGGGACTGCGGGTGAGCTCAACTCTCAGCAGTAAGATGATTTTGGACAAGGCGTTCAGCTACCTTCTCACATATGGAACTTAGTATGTAGCACCAGTCTACCCCAGGAATTACTGGGAAATCGCTGGATTGAGCTTGGAGGCACTAGTCTTGTGTGCCGGGAGATTCCAGTTACCTCTCCCAACACTTCGGTGAAGCAGCGAGCCTAGGCCTTTTGGAAGCGAAAGGTAGCTGCAGGCAGGAGGTAGGGTTACAGGCCATAAGCTCAACTCTCAGAAGTGGGTATGCATGGGAGGCAGATGTCTGCTACCCACTCGGACATGCGAGTGGGAACCTAGCTACACTCTGATGAAGAAGGACTTTGGAAATCGCTGTATTCAACTCAGATACACGTGGGTTCAGGCACAACGATTCCACATGCTTTTCTCACAACCTTTCCCTGCCACTAACATGAGGACGTTAGCAGCTCCTTCTACAGTCAAGCAGGATGCGGGAGGGTTGTGCCCTGTCCTTAGCTCTCACAGGGAAGCATGCCTTGAAGCCACCTGTCAACTAGCTGCATTCTTATGGCAGGGTGAAGGTAGCAGTATTCTGAGACAGGAGGTTCCCAGATTACCACTCTACTGCACCTGGAGATACCCTCCAGGTCTGCATTGTTAACTTGCGTCTCATAGCCTCTGGCAAACGTCTCTGGTGAAGACGTGCGAAACTCACTCTGCAGGCAGTGTGGAACTGTGAGGGACTGAGGGTGAGCTCAACTCTCAGAAGTAAGATGATTTTGCACAAGGCGTTCAGCTACCTTCTCACATATGGAACTTAGTATGTAGCACCAGTCTACCCCAGGAATTACTAGGAAATCGCTTGATTGAGCTTGGAGGCACTCGTCTTGTGTGCCGGGAGATTCCAGTTACCTCTCCCAACACTTGCGTCAAGCAGCGAGCCTAGGCCTTTTGGAAGCGAAAGGTAGCGTTAGGCAGGATGTAGGGTTACAGGCCATAAGCTCAACTCTCAGAAGTGTGTATGCATGGGAGGCAGATGTCTGCTACCCACTCGGACATGGGAGTTGGAACCTAGCTACACTCCTATTGAAGAAGGATGTTGGAAATCGCTGTATTCAACTCAGATACACGGGAGTTCAGGCCCAATGCTTACACATGCTTTTCCCACAACCTATCCCGGCCACTAACATAAGGAGGTTAGCAGGTACGTCTACAGTCAGGCAGGATGCGGGAGGGTTCTGCCCTGTCCTCAGCTCTCACAGGGAAGCATGCCTAGAAGCCAGCTCTCAACTAGCTGCATTCTTATGACAGTGTGAAGGTAGCAGTATTCTGAGACAGGAGGTTCCCAGATTACCACTCTCCGGCACCTGGAGATACCCTCCAGGTCTGCATTGTTAACTTGCGTCTCAGAGGCCTCTGGCAAAAGTCTCTGGTGAAGACGTGGGAAACTCACTCTGCAGGCAGTGTGGAACTGTGAGGGACTGCGGGTGAGCTCAACTCTCAGCAGTAAGATGATTTTGGACAAGGCGTTCAGCTACCTTCTCACATATGGAACTTAGTATGTAGCACCAGTCTACCCCAGGAATTACTGGGAAATCGCTGGATTGAGCTTGGAGGCACTAGTCTTGTGTGCCGGGAGATTCCAGTTACCTCTCCCAACACTTCGGTGAAGCAGCGAGCCTAGGCCTTTTGGAAGCGAAAGGTAGCTGCAGGCAGGAGGTAGGGTTACAGGCCAGAAGCTCAACTCTCAGAAGTGGGTATGCATGGGAGGCAGATGTCTGCTACCCACTCGGACATGCGAGTGGGAACCTAGCTACACTCTGATGAAGAAGGACTTTGGAAATCGCTGTATTCAACTCAGATACACGTGGGTTCAGGCACAACGATTCCACATGCTTTTCTCACAACCTTTCCCTGCCACTAACATGAGGACGTTAGCAGCTCCTTCTACAGTCAAGCAGGATGCGGGAGGGTTGTGCCCTGTCCTTAGCTCTCACAGGGAAGCATGCCTTGAAGCCACCTGTCAACTAGCTGCATTCTTATGGCAGGGTGAAGGTAGCAGTATTCTGAGACAGGAGGTTCCCAGATTACCACTCTACTGCACCTGGAGATACCCTCCAGGTCTGCATTGTTAACTTGCGTCTCATAGCCTCTGGCAAACGTCTCTGGTGAAGACGTGCGAAACTCACTCTGCAGGCAGTGTGGAACTGTGAGGGACTGAGGGTGAGCTCAACTCTCAGAAGTAAGATGATTTTGGACAAGGCGTTCAGCTACCTTCTCACATATGGAACTTAGTATGTAGCACCAGTCTACCCCAGGAATTACTAGGAAATCGCTTGATTGAGCTTGGAGGCACTCGTCTTCTGTGCCGGGAGATTCCAGTTACCTCTCCCAACACTTGCGTCAAGCAGCGAGCCTAGGCCTTTTGGAAGCGAAAGGTAACGTTAGGCAGGATGTAGGGTTACAGGCCATAAGCTCAACTCTCAGAAGTGTGTATGCATGGGAGGCAGATGTCTGCTACCCACTCGGACATGGGAGTTGGAACCTAGCTACACTCCTATTGAAGAAGGATGTTGGAAATCGCTGTATTCAACTCAGATACACGGGAGTTCAGGCCCAATGCTTACACATGCTTTTCCCACAACCTATCCCGGCCACTAACATAAGGAGGTTAGCAGGTACGTCTACAGTCAGGCAGGATGCGGGAGGGTTCTGCCCTGTCCTCAGCTCTCACAGGGAAGCATGCCTAGAAGCCAGCTCTCAACTAGCTGCATTCTTATGACAGTGTGAAGGTAGCAGTATTCTGAGACAGGAGGTTCCCAGATTACCACTCTCCGGCACC
This sequence comes from Canis lupus baileyi, assembly GCF_048164855.1. NCBI lineage: Eukaryota > Metazoa > Chordata > Mammalia > Carnivora > Canidae > Canis > Canis lupus. The sequence goes on from NW_027326478.1 coordinate 14,282, forward strand.
TGGAGATACCCTCCAGGTCTGCATTGTTAACTTGCGTCTCAGAGGCCTCTGGCAAAAGTCTCTGGTGAAGACGTGGGAAACTCACTCTGCAGGCAGTGTGGAACTGTGAGGGACTGCGGGTGAGCTCAACTCTCAGCAGTAAGATGATTTTGGACAAGGCGTTCAGCTACCTTCTCACATATGGAACTTAGTATGTAGCACCAGTCTACCCCAGGAATTACTGGGAAATCGCTGGATTGAGCTTGGAGGCACTAGTCTTGTGTGCCGGGAGATTCCAGTTACCTCTCCCAACACTTCGGTGAAGCAGCGAGCCTAGGCCTTTTGGAAGCGAAAGGTAGCTGCAGGCAGGAGGTAGGGTTACAGGCCATAAGCTCAACTCTCAGAAGTGGGTATGCATGGGAGGCAGATGTCTGCTACCCACTCGGACATGCGAGTGGGAACCTAGCTACACTCTGATGAAGAAGGACTTTGGAAATCGCTGTATTCAACTCAGATACACGTGGGTTCAGGCACAACGATTCCACATGCTTTTCTCACAACCTTTCCCTGCCACTAACATGAGGACGTTAGCAGCTCCTTCTACAGTCAAGCAGGATGCGGGAGGGTTGTGCCCTGTCCTTAGCTCTCACAGGGAAGCATGCCTTGAAGCCACCTGTCAACTAGCTGCATTCTTATGGCAGGGTGAAGGTAGCAGTATTCTGAGACAGGAGGTTCCCAGATTACCACTCTACTGCACCTGGAGATACCCTCCAGGTCTGCATTGTTAACTTGCGTCTCATAGCCTCTGGCAAACGTCTCTGGTGAAGACGTGCGAAACTCACTCTGCAGGCAGTGTGGAACTGTGAGGGACTGAGGGTGAGCTCAACTCTCAGAAGTAAGATGATTTTGCACAAGGCGTTCAGCTACCTTCTCACATATGGAACTTAGTATGTAGCACCAGTCTACCCCAGGAATTACTAGGAAATCGCTTGATTGAGCTTGGAGGCACTCGTCTTGTGTGCCGGGAGATTCCAGTTACCTCTCCCAACACTTGCGTCAAGCAGCGAGCCTAGGCCTTTTGGAAGCGAAAGGTAGCGTTAGGCAGGATGTAGGGTTACAGGCCATAAGCTCAACTCTCAGAAGTGTGTATGCATGGGAGGCAGATGTCTGCTACCCACTCGGACATGGGAGTTGGAACCTAGCTACACTCCTATTGAAGAAGGATGTTGGAAATCGCTGTATTCAACTCAGATACACGGGAGTTCAGGCCCAATGCTTACACATGCTTTTCCCACAACCTATCCAGGCCACTAACATAAGGAGGTTAGCAGGTACGTCTACAGTCAGGCAGGATGCGGGAGGGTTCTGCCCTGTCCTCAGCTCTCACAGGGAAGCATGCCTAGAAGCCAGCTCTCAACTAGCTGCATTCTTATGACAGTGTGAAGGTAGCAGTATTCTGAGACAGGAGGTTCCCAGATTACCACTCTCCGGCACCTGGAGATACCCTCCAGGTCTGCATTGTTAACTTGCGTCTCAGAGGCCTCTGGCAAAAGTCTCTGGTGAAGACGTGGGAAACTCACTCTGCAGGCAGTGTGGAACTGTGAGGGACTGCGGGTGAGCTCAACTCTCAGCAGTAAGATGATTTTGGACAAGGCGTTCAGCTACCTTCTCACATATGGAACTTAGTATGTAGCACCAGTCTACCCCAGGAATTACTGGGAAATCGCTGGATTGAGCTTGGAGGCACTAGTCTTGTGTGCCGGGAGATTCCAGTTACCTCTCCCAACACTTCGGTGAAGCAGCGAGCCTAGGCCTTTTGGAAGCGAAAGGTAGCTGCAGGCAGGAGGTAGGGTTACAGGCCATAAGCTCAACTCTCAGAAGTGGGTATGCATGGGAGGCAGATGTCTGCTACCCACTCGGACATGCGAGTGGGAACCTAGCTACACTCTGATGAAGAAGGACTTTGGAAATCGCTGTATTCAACTCAGATACACGTGGGTTCAGGCACAACGATTCCACATGCTTTTCTCACAACCTTTCCCTGCCACTAACATGAGGACGTTAGCAGCTCCTTCTACAGTCAAGCAGGATGCGGGAGGGTTGTGCCCTGTCCTTAGCTCTCACAGGGAAGCATGCCTTGAAGCCAGCTGTCAACTAGCTGCATTCTTATGGCAGGGTGAAGGTAGCAGTATTCTGAGACAGGAGGTTCCCAGATTACCACTCTACTGCACCTGGAGATACCCTCCAGGTCTGCATTGTTAACTTGCGTCTCATAGCCTCTGGCAAACGTCTCTGGTGAAGACGTGCGAAACTCACTCTGCAGGCAGTGTGGAACTGTGAGGGACTGAGGGTGAGCTCAACTCTCAGAAGTAAGATGATTTTGGACAAGGCGTTCAGCTACCTTCTCACATATGGAACTTAGTATGTAGCACCAGTCTACCCCAGGAATTACTAGGAAATCGCTTGATTGAGCTTGGAGGCACTCATCTTGTGTGCCGGGAGATTCCAGTTACCTCTCCCAACACTTGCGTCAAGCAGCGAGCCTAGGCCTTTTGGAAGCGAAAGGTAACGTTAGGCAGGATGTAGGGTTACAGGCCATAAGCTCAACTCTCAGAAGTGTGTATGCATGGGAGGCAGATGTCTGCTACCCACTCGGACATGGGAGTTGGAACCTAGCTACACTCCTATTGAAGAAGGATGTTGGAAATCGCTGTATTCAACTCAGATACACGGGAGTTCAGGCCCAATGCTTACACATGCTTTTCCCACAGCCTATCCCGGCCACTAACATAAGGAGGTTAGCAGGTACGTCTACAGTCAGGCAGGATGCAGGAGGGTTCTGCCCTGTCCTCAGCTCTCACAGGGAAGCATGCCTAGAAGCCAGCTCTCAACTAGCTGCATTCTTATAACAGTGTGAAGGTAGCAGTATTCTGAGACAGGAGGTTCCCTAGTTACCAATCTCCGGCACCTGGAGATACCCTCCAGGTCTGCATTGTTAACTTGCATCTCAGAGGCCTCTGGCAAAAGTCTCTGGTGAAGACGTGGGAAACTCACTCTGCAGGCAGTGTGGAACTGTGAGGGACTGAGGGTGAGCTCAACTCTCAGCAGTAAGATGATTTTGGACAAGGCGTTCAGCTACCTTCTCACATATGGAACTTAGTATGTAGCACCAGTCTACCCCAGGAATTACTGGGAAATCGCTGGATTGAGCTTGGAGGCACTAGTCTTGTGTGCCGGGAGATTCCAGTTACCTCTCCCAACACTTCGGTGAAGCAGCGAGCCTAGGCCTTTTGGAAGCGAAAGGTAGCTGCAGGCAGGAGGTAGGGTTACAGGCCATAAGCTCAACTCTCAGAAGTGGGTATGCATGGGAGGCAGATGTCTGCTACCCACTCGGACATGCGAGTGGGAACCTAGCTACACTCTGATGAAGAAGGACTTTGGAAATCGCTGTATTCAACTCAGATACACGTGGGTTCAGGCACAACGATTCCACATGCTTTTCTCACAACCTTTCCCTGCCACTAACATGAGGACGTTAGCAGCTCCTTCTACAGTCAAGCAGGATGCGGGAGGGTTGTGCCCTGTCCTTAGCTCTCACAGGGAAGCATGCCTTGAAGCCAGCTGTCAACTAGCTGCATTCTTATGGCAGGGTGAAGGTAGCAGTATTCTGAGACAGGAGGTTCCCAGATTACCACTCTACTGCACCTGGAGATACCCTCCAGGTCTGCATTGTTAACTTGCGTCTCATAGCCTCTGGCAAACGTCTCTGGTGAAGACGTGCGAAACTCACTCTGCAGGCAGTGTGGAACTGTGAGGGACTGAGGGTGAGCTCAACTCTCAGAAGTAAGATGATTTTGGACAAGGCGTTCAGCTACCTTCTCACATATGGAACTTAGTATGTAGCACCAGTCTACCCCAGGAATTACTAGGAAATCGCTTGATTGAGCTTGGAGGCACTCGTCTTGTGTGCCGGGAGATTCCAGTTACCTCTCCCAACACTTGCGTCAAGCAGCGAGCCTAGGCCTTTTGGAAGCGAAAGGTAGCGTTAGGCAGGATGTAGGGTTACAGGCCATAAGCTCAACTCTCAGAAGTGTGTATGCATGGGAGGCAGATGTCTGCTACCCACTCGGACATGGGAGTTGGAACCTAGCTACACTCCTATTGAAGAAGGATGTTGGAAATCGCTGTATTCAACTCAGATACACGGGAGTTCAGGCCCAATGCTTACACATGCTTTTCCCACAACCTATCCCGGCCACTAACATAAGGAGGTTAGCAGGTACGTCTACAGTCAGGCAGGATGCGGGAGGGTTCTGCCCTGTCCTCAGCTCTCACAGGGAAGCATGCCTAGAAGCCAGCTCTCAACTAGCTGCATTCTTATGACAGTGTGAAGGTAGCAGTATTCTGAGACAGGAGGTTCCCAGATTACCACTCTCCGGCACCTGGAGATACCCTCCAGGTCTGCATTGTTAACTTGCGTCTCAGAGGCCTCTGGCAAAAGTCTCTGGTGAAGACGTGGGAAACTCACTCTGCAGGCAGTGTGGAACTGTGAGGGACTGCGGGTGAGCTCAACTCTCAGCAGTAAGATGATTTTGGACAAGGCGTTCAGCTACCTTCTCACATATGGAACTTAGTATGTAGCACCAGTCTACCCCAGGAATTACTGGGAAATCGCTGGATTGAGCTTGGAGGCACTAGTCTTGTGTGCCGGGAGATTCCAGTTACCTCTCCCAACACTTCGGTGAAGCAGCGAGCCTAGGCCTTTTGGAAGCGAAAGGTAGCTGCAGGCAGGAGGTAGGGTTACAGGCCATAAGCTCAACTCTCAGAAGTGGGTATGCATGGGAGGCAGATGTCTGCTACCCACTCGGACATGCGAGTGGGAACCTAGCTACACTCTGATGAAGAAGGACTTTGGAAATCGCTGTATTCAACTCAGATACACGTGGGTTCAGGCACAACGATTCCACATGCTTTTCTCACAACCTTTCCCTGCCACTAACATGAGGACGTTAGCAGCTCCTTCTACAGTCAAGCAGGATGCGGGAGGGTTGTGCCCTGTCCTTAGCTCTCACAGGGAAGCATGCCTTGAAGCCAGCTGTCAACTAGCTGCATTCTTATGGCAGGGTGAAGGTAGCAGTATTCTGAGACAGGAGGTTCCCAGATTACCACTCTACTGCACCTGGAGATACCCTCCAGGTCTGCATTGTTAACTTGCGTCTCATAGCCTCTGGCAAACGTCTCTGGTGAAGACGTGCGAAACTCACTCTGCAGGCAGTGTGGAACTGTGAGGGACTGAGGGTGAGCTCAACTCTCAGAAGTAAGATGATTTTGAACAAGGCGTTCAGCTACCTTCTCACATATGGAACTTAGTATGTAGCACCAGTCTACCCCAGGAATTACTAGGAAATCGCTTGATTGAGCTTGGAGGCACTCGTCTTGTGTGCCGGGAGATTCCAGTTACCTCTCCCAACACTTGCGTCAAGCAGCGAGCCTAGGCCTTTTGGAAGCGAAAGGTAGCGTTAGGCAGGATGTAGGGTTACAGGCCATAAGCTCAACTCTCAGAAGTGTGTATGCATGGGAGGCAGATGTCTGTTACCCACTCGGACATGGGAGTTGGAACCTAGCTACACTCCTATTGAAGAAGGATGTTGGAAATCGCTGTATTCAACTCAGATACACGGGAGTTCAGGCCCAATGCTTACACATGCTTTTCCCACAACCTATCCCGGCCACTAACATAAGGAGGTTAGCAGGTACGTCTACAGTCAGGCAGGATGCGGGAGGGTTCTGCCCTGTCCTCAGCTCTCACAGGGAAGCATGCCTAGAAGCCAGCTCTCAACTAGCTGCATTCTTATGACAGTGTGAAGGTAGCAGTATTCTGAGACAGGAGGTTCCCAGATTACCACTCTCCGGCACCTGGAGATACCCTCCAGGTCTGCATTGTTAACTTGCGTCTCAGAGGCCTCTGGCAAAAGTCTCTGGTGAAGACGTGGGAAACTCACTCTGCAGGCAGTGTGGAACTGTGAGGGACTGCGGGTGAGCTCAACTCTCAGCAGTAAGATGATTTTGGACAAGGCGTTCAGCTACCTTCTCACATATGGAACTTAGTATGTAGCACCAGTCTACCCCAGGAATTACTGGGAAATCGCTGGATTGAGCTTGGAGGCACTAGTCTTGTGTGCCGGGAGATTCCAGTTACCTCTCCCAACACTTCGGTGAAGCAGCGAGCCTAGGCCTTTTGGAAGCGAAAGGTAGCTGCAGGCAGGAGGTAGGGTTACAGGCCATAAGCTCAACTCTCAGAAGTGGGTATGCATGGGAGGCAGATGTCTGCTACCCACTCGGACATGCGAGTGGGAACCTAGCTACACTCTGATGAAGAAGGACTTTGGAAATCGCTGTATTCAACTCAGATACACGTGGGTTCAGGCACAACGATTCCACATGCTTTTCTCACAACCTTTCCCTGCCACTAACATGAGGACGTTAGCAGCTCCTTCTACAGTCAAGCAGGATGCGGGAGGGTTGTGCCCTGTCCTTAGCTCTCACAGGGAAGCATGCCTTGAAGCCACCTGTCAACTAGCTGCATTCTTATGGCAGGGTGAAGGTAGCAGTATTCTGAGACAGGAGGTTCCCAGATTACCACTCTACTGCACCTGGAGATACCCTCCAGGTCTGCATTGTTAACTTGCGTCTCATAGCCTCTGGCAAACGTCTCTGGTGAAGACGTGCGAAACTCACTCTGCAGGCAGTGTGGAACTGTGAGGGACTGAGGGTGAGCTCAACTCTCAGAAGTAAGATGATTTTGCACAAGGCGTTCAGCTACCTTCTCACATATGGAACTTAGTATGTAGCACCAGTCTACCCCAGGAATTACTAGGAAATCGCTTGATTGAGCTTGGAGGCACTCGTCTTGTGTGCCGGGAGATTCCAGTTACCTCTCCCAACACTTGCGTCAAGCAGCGAGCCTAGGCCTTTTGGAAGCGAAAGGTAGCGTTAGGCAGGATGTAGGGTTACAGGCCATAAGCTCAACTCTCAGAAGTGTGTATGCATGGGAGGCAGATGTCTGCTACCCACTCGGACATGGGAGTTGGAACCTAGCTACACTCCTATTGAAGAAGGATGTTGGAAATCGCTGTATTCAACTCAGATACACGGGAGTTCAGGCCCAATGCTTACACATGCTTTTCCCACAACCTATCCCGGCCACTAACATAAGGAGGTTAGCAGGTACGTCTACAGTCAGGCAGGATGCGGGAGGGTTCTGCCCTGTCCTCAGCTCTCACAGGGAAGCATGCCTAGAAGCCAGCTCTCAACTAGCTGCATTCTTATGACAGTGTGAAGGTAGCAGTATTCTGAGACAGGAGGTTCCCAGATTACCACTCTCCGGCACCTGGAGATACCCTCCAGGTCTGCATTGTTAACTTGCGTCTCAGAGGCCTCTGGCAAAAGTCTCTGGTGAAGACGTGGGAAACTCACTCTGCAGGCAGTGTGGAACTGTGAGGGACTGAGGGTGAGCTTAACTCTCAGCAGTAAGATGATTTTGGACAAGGCGTTCAGCTACCTTCTCACATATGGAACTTAGTATGTAGCACCAGTCTACCCCAGGAATTACTGGGAAATCGCTGGATTGAGCTTGGAGGCACTAGTCTTGTGTGCCGGGAGATTCCAGTTACCTCTCCCAACACTTCGGTGAAGCAGCGAGCCTAGGCCTTTTGGAAGCGAAAGGTAGCTGCAGGCAGGAGGTAGGGTTACAGGCCAGAAGCTCAACTCTCAGAAGTGGGTATGCATGGGAGGCAGATGTCTGCTACCCACTCGGACATGCGAGTGGGAACCTAGCTACACTCTGATGAAGAAGGACTTTGGAAATCGCTGTATTCAACTCAGATACACGTGGGTTCAGGCACAACGATTCCACATGCTTTTCTCACAACCTTTCCCTGCCACTAACATGAGGACGTTAGCAGCTCCTTCTACAGTCAAGCAGGATGCGGGAGGGTTGTGCCCTGTCCTTAGCTCTCACAGGGAAGCATGCCTTGAAGCCACCTGTCAACTAGCTGCATTCTTATGGCAGGGTGAAGGTAGCAGTATTCTGAGACAGGAGGTTCCCAGATTACCACTCTACTGCACCTGGAGATACCCTCCAGGTCTGCATTGTTAACTTGCGTCTCATAGCCTCTGGCAAACGTCTCTGGTGAAGACGTGCGAAACTCACTCTGCAGGCAGTGTGGAACTGTGAGGGACTGAGGGTGAGCTCAACTCTCAGAAGTAAGATGATTTTGGACAAGGCGTTCAGCTACCTTCTCACATATGGAACTTAGTATGTAGCACCAGTCTACCACAGGAATTACTAGGAAAGCGCTTGATTGAGCTTGGAGGCACTCGTCTTGTGTGCCGGGAGATTCCAGTTACCTCTCCCAACACTTGCGTCAAGCAGCGAGCCTAGGCCTTTTGGAAGCGAAAGGTAGCGTTAGGCAGGATGTAGGGTTACAGGCCATAAGCTCAACTCTCAGAAGTGGGTATGCATGGGAGGCAGATGTCTGCTACCCACTCGGACATGGGAGTTGGAACCTAGCTACACTCCTATTGAAGAAGGATGTTGGAAATCGCTGTATTCAACTCACATACACGGGAGTTCAGGCCCAATGCTTACACATGCTTTTCCCACAACCTATCCCGGCCACTAACATAAGGAGGTTAGCAGGTACGTCTACAATCAGGCAGGATGCGGGAGGGTTCTGCCCTGTCCTCAGCTCTCACAGGGAAGCATGCCTAGAAGCCAGCTCTCAACTAGCTGCATTCTTATGACAGTGTGAAGGTAGCAGTATTCTGAGACAGGAGGTTCCCAGATTACCACTCTCCGGCACCTGGAGATACCCTCCAGGTCTGCATTGTTAACTTGCGTCTCATAGCCTCTGGCAAAAGTCTCTGGTGAAGACGTGGGAAACTCACTCTGCAGGCAGTGTGGAACTGTGAGGGACTGAGGGTGAGCTCAACTCTCAGCAGTAAGATGATTTTGGACAAGGCGTTCAGCTACCTTCTCACATATGGAACTTAGTATGTAGCACCAGTCTACCCCAGGAATTACTGGGAAATCGCTGGATTGAGCTTGGAGGCACTAGTCTTGTGTGCCGGGAGATTCCAGTTACCTCTCCCAACACTTCGGTGAAGCAGCGAGCCTAGGCCTTTTGGAAGCGAAAGGTAGCTGCAGGCAGGAGGTAGGGTTACAGGCCATAAGCTCAACTCTCAGAAGTGGGTATGCATGGGAGGCAGATGTCTGCTACCCACTCGGACATGGGAGTTGGAACCTAGCTACACTCCTATTGAAGAAGGATGTTGGAAATCGCTGTATTCAACTCAGATACACGGGAGTTCAGGCCCAATGCTTACACATGCTTTTCCCACAACCTATCCCGGCCACTAACATAAGGAGGTTAGCAGGTACGTCTACAGTCAGGCAGGATGCGGGAGGGTTCTGCCCTGTCCTCAGCTCTCACAGGGAAGCATGCCTAGAAGCCAGCTCTCAACTAGCTGCATTCTTATGACAGTGTGAAGGTAGCAGTATTCTGAGACAGGAGGTTCCCAGATTACCACTCTCCGGCACCTGGAGATACCCTCCAGGTCTGCATTGTTAACTTGCGTCTCAGAGGCCTCTGGCAAAAGTCTCTGGTGAAGACGTGGGAAACTCACTCTGCAGGCAGTGTGGAACTGTGAGGGACTGCGGGTGAGCTCAACTCTCAGCAGTAAGATGATTTTGGACAAGGCGTTCAGCTACCTTCTCACATATGGAACTTAGTATGTAGCACCAGTCTACCCCAGGAATTACTGGGAAATCGCTGGATTGAGCTTGGAGGCACTAGTCTTGTGTGCCGGGAGATTCCAGTTACCTCTCCCAACACTTCGGTGAAGCAGCGAGCCTAGGCCTTTTGGAAGCGAAAGGTAGCTGCAGGCAGGAGGTAGGGTTACAGGCCATAAGCTCAACTCTCAGAAGTGGGTATGCATGGGAGGCAGATGTCTGCTACCCACTCGGACATGCGAGTGGGAACCTAGCTACACTCTGATGAAGAAGGACTTTGGAAATCGCTGTATTCAACTCAGATACACGTGGGTTCAGGCACAACGATTCCACATGCTTTTCTCACAACCTTTCCCTGCCACTAACATGAGGACGTTAGCAGCTCCTTCTACAGTCAAGCAGGATGCGGGAGGGTTGTGCCCTGTCCTTAGCTCTCACAGGGAAGCATGCCTTGAAGCCACCTGTCAACTAGCTGCATTCTTATGGCAGGGTGAAGGTAGCAGTATTCTGAGACAGGAGGTTCCCAGATTACCACTCTACTGCACCTGGAGATACCCTCCAGGTCTGCATTGTTAACTTGCGTCTCATAGCCTCTGGCAAACGTCTCTGGTGAAGACGTGCGAAACTCACTCTGCAGGCAGTGTGGAACTGTGAGGGACTGAGGGTGAGCTCAACTCTCAGAAGTAAGATGATTTTGGACAAGGCGTTCAGCTACCTTCTCACATATGGAACTTAGTATGTAGCACCAGTCTACCCCAGGAATTACTAGGAAATCGCTTGATTGAGCTTGGAGGCACTCGTCTTGTGTGCCGGGAGATTCCAGTTACCTCTCCCAACACTTGCGTCAAGCAGCGAGCCTAGGCCTTTTGGAAGCGAAAGGTAGCGTTAGGCAGGATGTAGGGTTACAGGCCATAAGCTCAACTCTCAGAAGTGTGTATGCATGGGAGGCAGATGTCTGCTACCCACTCGGACATGGGAGTTGGAACCTAGCTACACTCCTATTGAAGAAGGATGTTGGAAATCGCTGTATTCAACTCAGATACACGGGAGTTCAGGCCCAATGCTTACACATGCTTTTCCCACAACCTATCCCGGCCACTAACATAAGGAGGTTAGCAGGTACGTCTACAGTCAGGCAGGATGCGGGAGGGTTCTGCCCTGTCCTCAGCTCTCACAGGGAAGCATGCCTAGAAGCCAGCTCTCAACTAGCTGCATTCTTATGACAGTGTGAAGGTAGCAGTATTCTGAGACAGGAGGTTCCCAGATTACCACTCTCCGGCACCTGGAGATACCCTCCAGGTCTGCATTGTTAACTTGCGTCTCAGAGGCCTCTGGCAAAAGTCTCTGGTGAAGACGTGGGAAACTCACTCTGCAGGCAGTGTGGAACTGTGAGGGACTGCGGGTGAGCTCAACTCTCAGCAGTAAGATGATTTTGGACAAGGCGTTCAGCTACCTTCTCACATATGGAACTTAGTATGTAGCACCAGTCTACCCCAGGAATTACTGGGAAATCGCTGGATTGAGCTTGGAGGCACTAGTCTTGTGTGCCGGGAGATTCCAGTTACCTCTCCCAACACTTCGGTGAAGCAGCGAGCCTAGGCCTTTTGGAAGCGAAAGGTAGCTGCAGGCAGGAGGTAGGGTTACAGGCCATAAGCTCAACTCTCAGAAGTGGGTATGCATGGGAGGCAGATGTCTGCTACCCACTCGGACATGCGAGTGGGAACCTAGCTACACTCTGATGAAGAAGGACTTTGGAAATCGCTGTATTCAACTCAGATACACGTGGGTTCAGGCACAACGATTCCACATGCTTTTCTCACAACCTTTCCCTGCCACTAACATGAGGACGTTAGCAGCTCCTTCTACAGTCAAGCAGGATGCGGGAGGGTTGTGCCCTGTCCTTAGCTCTCACAGGGAAGCATGCCTTGAAGCCACCTGTCAACTAGCTGCATTCTTATGGCAGGGTGAAGGTAGCAGTATTCTGAGACAGGAGGTTCCCAGATTACCACTCTACTGCACCTGGAGATACCCTCCAGGTCTGCATTGTTAACTTGCGTCTCATAGCCTCTGGCAAACGTCTCTGGTGAAGACGTGCGAAACTCACTCTGCAGGCAGTGTGGAACTGTGAGGGACTGAGGGTGAGCTCAACTCTCAGAAGTAAGATGATTTTGCACAAGGCGTTCAGCTACCTTCTCACATATGGAACTTAGTATGTAGCACCAGTCTACCCCAGGAATTACTAGGAAATCGCTTGATTGAGCTTGGAGGCACTCGTCTTGTGTGCCGGGAGATTCCAGTTACCTCTCCCAACACTTGCGTCAAGCAGCGAGCCTAGGCCTTTTGGAAGCGAAAGGTAGCGTTAGGCAGGATGTAGGGTTACAGGCCATAAGCTCAACTCTCAGAAGTGTGTATGCATGGGAGGCAGATGTCTGCTACCCACTCGGACATGGGAGTTGGAACCTAGCTACACTCCTATTGAAGAAGGATGTTGGAAATCGCTGTATTCAACTCAGATACACGGGAGTTCAGGCCCAATGCTTACACATGCTTTTCCCACAACCTATCCCGGCCACTAACATAAGGAGGTTAGCAGGTACGTCTACAGTCAGGCAGGATGCGGGAGGGTTCTGCCCTGTCCTCAGCTCTCACAGGGAAGCATGCCTAGAAGCCAGCTCTCAACTAGCTGCATTCTTATGACAGTGTGAAGGTAGCAGTATTCTGAGACAGGAGGTTCCCAGATTACCACTCTCCGGCACCTGGAGATACCCTCCAGGTCTGCATTGTTAACTTGCGTCTCAGAGGCCTCTGGCAAAAGTCTCTGGTGAAGACGTGGGAAACTCACTCTGCAGGCAGTGTGGAACTGTGAGGGACTGCGGGTGAGCTCAACTCTCAGCAGTAAGATGATTTTGGACAAGGCGTTCAGCTACCTTCTCACATATGGAACTTAGTATGTAGCACCAGTCTACCCCAGGAATTACTGGGAAATCGCTGGATTGAGCTTGGAGGCACTAGTCTTGTGTGCCGGGAGATTCCAGTTACCTCTCCCAACACTTCGGTGAAGCAGCGAGCCTAGGCCTTTTGGAAGCGAAAGGTAGCTGCAGGCAGGAGGTAGGGTTACAGGCCATAAGCTCAACTCTCAGAAGTGGGTATGCATGGGAGGCAGATGTCTGCTACCCACTCGGACATGCGAGTGGGAACCTAGCTACACTCTGATGAAGAAGGACTTTGGAAATCGCTGTATTCAACTCAGATACACGTGGGTTCAGGCACAACGATTCCACATGCTTTTCTCACAACCTTTCCCTGCCACTAACATGAGGACGTTAGCAGCTCCTTCTACAGTCAAGCAGGATGCGGGAGGGTTGTGCCCTGTCCTTAGCTCTCACAGGGAAGCATGCCTTGAAGCCACCTGTCAACTAGCTGCATTCTTATGGCAGGGTGAAGGTAGCAGTATTCTGAGACAGGAGGTTCCCAGATTACCACTCTACTGCACCTGGAGATACCCTCCAGGTCTGCATTGTTAACTTGCGTCTCATAGCCTCTGGCAAACGTCTCTGGTGAAGACGTGCGAAACTCACTCTGCAGGCAGTGTGGAACTGTGAGGGACTGAGGGTGAGCTCAACTCTCAGAAGTAAGATGATTTTGCACAAGGCGTTCAGCTACCTTCTCACATATGGAACTTAGTATGTAGCACCAGTCTACCCCAGGAATTACTAGGAAATCGCTTGATTGAGCTTGGAGGCACTCGTCTTGTGTGCCGGGAGATTCCAGTTACCTCTCCCAACACTTGCGTCAAGCAGCGAGCCTAGGCCTTTTGGAAGCGAAAGGTAGCGTTAGGCAGGATGTAGGGTTACAGGCCATAAGCTCAACTCTCAGAAGTGTGTATGCATGGGAGGCAGATGTCTGCTACCCACTCGGACATGGGAGTTGGAACCTAGCTACACTCCTATTGAAGAAGGATGTTGGAAATCGCTGTATTCAACTCAGATACACGGGAGTTCAGGCCCAATGCTTACACATGCTTTTCCCACAACCTATCCCGGCCACTAACATAAGGAGGTTAGCAGGTACGTCTACAGTCAGGCAGGATGCGGGAGGGTTCTGCCCTGTCCTCAGCTCTCACAGGGAAGCATGCCTAGAAGCCAGCTCTCAACTAGCTGCATTCTTATGACAGTGTGAAGGTAGCAGTATTCTGAGACAGGAGGTTCCCAGATTACCACTCTCCGGCACCTGGAGATACCCTCCAGGTCTGCATTGTTAACTTGCGTCTCAGAGGCCTCTGGCAAAAGTCTCTGGTGAAGACGTGGGAAACTCACTCTGCAGGCAGTGTGGAACTGTGAGGGACTGCGGGTGAGCTCAACTCTCAGCAGTAAGATGATTTTGGACAAGGCGTTCAGCTACCTTCTCACATATGGAACTTAGTATGTAGCACCAGTCTACCCCAGGAATTACTGGGAAATCGCTGGATTGAGCTTGGAGGCACTAGTCTTGTGTGCCGGGAGATTCCAGTTACCTCTCCCAACACTTCGGTGAAGCAGCGAGCCTAGGCCTTTTGGAAGCGAAAGGTAGCTGCAGGCAGGAGGTAGGGTTACAGGCCATAAGCTCAACTCTCAGAAGTGGGTATGCATGGGAGGCAGATGTCTGCTACCCACTCGGACATGCGAGTGGGAACCTAGCTACACTCTGATGAAGAAGGACTTTGGAAATCGCTGTATTCAACTCAGATACACGTGGGTTCAGGCACAACGATTCCACATGCTTTTCTCACAACCTTTCCCTGCCACTAACATGAGGACGTTAGCAGCTCCTTCTACAGTCAAGCAGGATGCGGGAGGGTTGTGCCCTGTCCTTAGCTCTCACAGGGAAGCATGCCTTGAAGCCACCTGTCAACTAGCTGCATTCTTATGGCAGGGTGAAGGTAGCAGTATTCTGAGACAGGAGGTTCCCAGATTACCACTCTACTGCACCTGGAGATACCCTCCAGGTCTGCATTGTTAACTTGCGTCTCATAGCCTCTGGCAAACGTCTCTGGTGAAGACGTGTGAAACTCACTCTGCAGGCAGGGTGGAACTGTGAGGGACTGAGGGTGAGCTCAACTCTCAGAAGTAAGATGATTTTGCACAAGGCGTTCAGCTACCTTCTCACATATGGAACTTAGTATGTAGCACCAGTCTACCCCAGGAATTACTAGGAAATCGCTTGATTGAGCTTGGAGGCACTCGTCTTGTGTGCCGGGAGATTCCAGTTACCTCTCCCAACACTTGCGTCAAGCAGCGAGCCTAGGCCTTTTGGAAGCGAAAGGTAGCGTTAGGCAGGATGTAGGGTTACAGGCCATAAGCTCAACTCTCAGAAGTGTGTATGCATGGGAGGCAGATGTCTGCTACCCACTCGGACATGGGAGTTGGAACCTAGCTACACTCCTATTGAAGAAGGATGTTGGAAATCGCTGTATTCAACTCAGATACACGGGAGTTCAGGCCCAATGCTTACACATGCTTTTCCCACAACCTATCCCGGCCACTAACATAAGGAGGTTAGCAGGTACGTCTACAGTCAGGCAGGATGCGGGAGGGTTCTGCCCTGTCCTCAGCTCTCACAGGGAAGCATGCCTAGAAGCCAGCTCTCAACTAGCTGCATTCTTATGACAGTGTGAAGGTAGCAGTATTCTGAGACAGGAGGTTCCCAGATTACCACTCTCCGGCACCTGGAGATACCCTCCAGGTCTGCATTGTTAACTTGCGTCTCAGAGGCCTCTGGCAAAAGTCTCTGGTGAAGACGTGGGAAACTCACTCTGCAGGCAGTGTGGAACTGTGAGGGACTGAGGGTGAGCTTAACTCTCAGCAGTAAGATGATTTTGGACAAGGCGTTCAGCTACCTTCTCACATATGGAACTTAGTATGTAGCACCAGTCTACCCCAGGAATTACTGGGAAATCGCTGGATTGAGCTTGGAGGCACTAGTCTTGTGTGCCGGGAGATTCCAGTTACCTCTCCCAACACTTCGGTGAAGCAGCGAGCCTAGGCCTTTTGGAAGCGAAAGGTAGCTGCAGGCAGGAGGTAGGGTTACAGGCCAGAAGCTCAACTCTCAGAAGTGGGTATGCATGGGAGGCAGATGTCTGCTACCCACTCGGACATGCGAGTGGGAACCTAGCTACACTCTGATGAAGAAGGACTTTGGAAATCGCTGTATTCAACTCAGATACACGTGGGTTCAGGCACAACGATTCCACATGCTTTTCTCACAACCTTTCCCTGCCACTAACATGAGGACGTTAGCAGCTCCTTCTACAGTCAAGCAGGATGCGGGAGGGTTGTGCCCTGTCCTTAGCTCTCACAGGGAAGCATGCCTTGAAGCCACCTGTCAACTAGCTGCATTCTTATGGCAGGGTGAAGGTAGCAGTATTCTGAGACAGGAGGTTCCCAGATTACCACTCTACTGCACCTGGAGATACCCTCCAGGTCTGCATTGTTAACTTGCGTCTCATAGCCTCTGGCAAACGTCTCTGGTGAAGACGTGCGAAACTCACTCTGCAGGCAGTGTGGAACTGTGAGGGACTGAGGGTGAGCTCAACTCTCAGAAGTAAGATGATTTTGGACAAGGCGTTCAGCTACCTTCTCACATATGGAACTTAGTATGTAGCACCAGTCTACCACAGGAATTACTAGGAAAGCGCTTGATTGAGCTTGGAGGCACTCGTCTTGTGTGCCGGGAGATTCCAGTTACCTCTCCCAACACTTGCGTCAAGCAGCGAGCCTAGGCCTTTTGGAAGCGAAAGGTAGCGTTAGGCAGGATGTAGGGTTACAGGCCATAAGCTCAACTCTCAGAAGTGTGTATGCATGGGAGGCAGATGTCTGCTACCCACTCGGACATGGGAGTTGGAACCTAGCTACACTCCTATTGAAGAAGGATGTTGGAAATCGCTGTATTCAACTCATATACACGGGAGTTCAGGCCCAATGCTTACACATGCTTTTCCCACAACCTATCCCGGCCACTAACATAAGGAGGTTAGCAGGTACGTCTACAATCAGGCAGGATGCGGGAGGGTTCTGCCCTGTCCTCAGCTCTCACAGGGAAGCATGCCTAGAAGCCAGCTCTCAACTAGCTGCATTCTTATGACAGTGTGAAGGTAGCAGTATTCTGAGACAGGAGGTTCCCAGATTACCACTCTCCGGCACCTGGAGATACCCTCCAGGTCTGCATTGTTAACTTGCGTCTCATAGCCTCTGGCAAAAGTCTCTGGTGAAGACGTGGGAAACTCACTCTGCAGGCAGTGTGGAACTGTGAGGGACTGAGGGTGAGCTCAACTCTCAGCAGTAAGATGATTTTGGACAAGGCGTTCAGTACCTTCTCACATATGGAACTTAGTATGTAGCACCAGTCTACCCCAGGAATTACTGGGAAATCGCTGGATTGAGCTTGGAGGCACTAGTCTTGTGTGCCGGGAGATTCCAGTTACCTCTCCCAACACTTCGGTGAAGCAGCGAGCCTAGGCCTTTTGGAAGCGAAAGGTAGCTGCAGGCAGGAGGTAGGGTTACAGGCCATAAGCTCAACTCTCAGAAGTGGGTATGCATGGGAGGCAGATGTCTGCTACCCACTCGGACATGGGAGTTGGAACCTAGCTACACTCCTATTGAAGAAGGATGTTGGAAATCGCTGTATTCAACTCAGATACACGGGAGTTCAGGCCCAATGCTTACACATGCTTTTCCCACAACCTATCCCGGCCACTAACATAAGGAGGTTAGCAGGTACGTCTACAGTCAGGCAGGATGCGGGAGGGTTCTGCCCTGTCCTCAGCTCTCACAGGGAAGCATGCCTAGAAGCCAGCTCTCAACTAGCTGCATTCTTATGACAGTGTGAAGGTAGCAGTATTCTGAGACAGGAGGTTCCCAGATTACCACTCTCCGGCACCTGGAGATACCCTCCAGGTCTGCATTGTTAACTTGCGTCTCAGAGGCCTCTGGCAAAAGTCTCTGGTGAAGACGTGGGAAACTCACTCTGCAGGCAGTGTGGAACTGTGAGGGACTGCGGGTGAGCTCAACTCTCAGCAGTAAGATGATTTTGGACAAGGCGTTCAGCTACCTTCTCACATATGGAACTTAGTATGTAGCACCAGTCTACCCCAGGAATTACTGGGAAATCGCTGGATTGAGCTTGGAGGCACTAGTCTTGTGTGCCGGGAGATTCCAGTTACCTCTCCCAACACTTCGGTGAAGCAGCGAGCCTAGGCCTTTTGGAAGCGAAAGGTAGCTGCAGGCAGGAGGTAGGGTTACAGGCCATAAGCTCAACTCTCAGAAGTGGGTATGCATGGGAGGCAGATGTCTGCTACCCACTCGGACATGCGAGTGGGAACCTAGCTACACTCTGATGAAGAAGGACTTTGGAAATCGCTGTATTCAACTCAGATACACGTGGGTTCAGGCACAACGATTCCACATGCTTTTCTCACAACCTTTCCCTGCCACTAACATGAGGACGTTAGCAGCTCCTTCTACAGTCAAGCAGGATGCGGGAGGGTTGTGCCCTGTCCTTAGCTCTCACAGGGAAGCATGCCTTGAAGCCACCTGTCAACTAGCTGCATTCTTATGGCAGGGTGAAGGTAGCAGTATTCTGAGACAGGAGGTTCCCAGATTACCACTCTACTGCACCTGGAGATACCCTCCAGGTCTGCATTGTTAACTTGCGTCTCATAGCCTCTGGCAAACGTCTCTGGTGAAGACGTGCGAAACTCACTCTGCAGGCAGTGTGGAACTGTGAGGGACTGAGGGTGAGCTCAACTCTCAGAAGTAAGATGATTTTGGACAAGGCGTTCAGCTACCTTCTCACATATGGAACTTAGTATGTAGCACCAGTCTACCCCAGGAATTACTAGGAAATCGCTTGATTGAGCTTGGAGGCACTCGTCTTGTGTGCCGGGAGATTCCAGTTACCTCTCCCAACACTTGCGTCAAGCAGCGAGCCTAGGCCTTTTGGAAGCGAAAGGTAGCGTTAGGCAGGATGTAGGGTTACAGGCCATAAGCTCAACTCTCAGAAGTGTGTATGCATGGGAGGCAGATGTCTGCTACCCACTCGGACATGGGAGTTGGAACCTAGCTACACTCCTATTGAAGAAGGATGTTGGAAATCGCTGTATTCAACTCAGATACACGGGAGTTCAGGCCCAATGCTTACACATGCTTTTCCCACAACCTATCCCGGCCACTAACATAAGGAGGTTAGCAGGTACGTCTACAGTCAGGCAGGATGCGGGAGGGTTCTGCCCTGTCCTCAGCTCTCACAGGGAAGCATGCCTAGAAGCCAGCTCTCAACTAGCTGCATTCTTATGACAGTGTGAAGGTAGCAGTATTCTGAGACAGGAGGTTCCCAGATTACCACTCTCCGGCACCTGGAGATACCCTCCAGGTCTGCATTGTTAACTTGCGTCTCAGAGGCCTCTGGCAAAAGTCTCTGGTGAAGACGTGGGAAACTCACTCTGCAGGCAGTGTGGAACTGTGAGGGACTGCGGGTGAGCTCAACTCTCAGCAGTAAGATGATTTTGGACAAGGCGTTCAGCTACCTTCTCACATATGGAACTTAGTATGTAGCACCAGTCTACCCCAGGAATTACTGGGAAATCGCTGGATTGAGCTTGGAGGCACTAGTCTTGTGTGCCGGGAGATTCCAGTTACCTCTCCCAACACTTCGGTGAAGCAGCGAGCCTAGGCCTTTTGGAAGCGAAAGGTAGCTGCAGGCAGGAGGTAGGGTTACAGGCCATAAGCTCAACTCTCAGAAGTGGGTATGCATGGGAGGCAGATGTCTGCTACCCACTCGGACATGCGAGTGGGAACCTAGCTACACTCTGATGAAGAAGGACTTTGGAAATCGCTGTATTCAACTCAGATACACGTGGGTTCAGGCACAACGATTCCACATGCTTTTCTCACAACCTTTCCCTGCCACTAACATGAGGACGTTAGCAGCTCCTTCTACAGTCAAGCAGGATGCGGGAGGGTTGTGCCCTGTCCTTAGCTCTCACAGGGAAGCATGCCTTGAAGCCACCTGTCAACTAGCTGCATTCTTATGGCAGGGTGAAGGTAGCAGTATTCTGAGACAGGAGGTTCCCAGATTACCACTCTACTGCACCTGGAGATACCCTCCAGGTCTGCATTGTTAACTTGCGTCTCATAGCCTCTGGCAAACGTCTCTGGTGAAGACGTGCGAAACTCACTCTGCAGGCAGTGTGGAACTGTGAGGGACTGAGGGTGAGCTCAACTCTCAGAAGTAAGATGATTTTGCACAAGGCGTTCAGCTACCTTCTCACATATGGAACTTAGTATGTAGCACCAGTCTACCCCAGGAATTACTAGGAAATCGCTTGATTGAGCTTGGAGGCACTCGTCTTGTGTGCCGGGAGATTCCAGTTACCTCTCCCAACACTTGCGTCAAGCAGCGAGCCTAGGCCTTTTGGAAGCGAAAGGTAGCGTTAGGCAGGATGTAGGGTTACAGGCCATAAGCTCAACTCTCAGAAGTGTGTATGCATGGGAGGCAGATGTCTGCTACCCACTCGGACATGGGAGTTGGAACCTAGCTACACTCCTATTGAAGAAGGATGTTGGAAATCGCTGTATTCAACTCAGATACACGGGAGTTCAGGCCCAATGCTTACACATGCTTTTCCCACAACCTATCCCGGCCACTAACATAAGGAGGTTAGCAGGTACGTCTACAGTCAGGCAGGATGCGGGAGGGTTCTGCCCTGTCCTCAGCTCTCACAGGGAAGCATGCCTAGAAGCCAGCTCTCAACTAGCTGCATTCTTATGACAGTGTGAAGGTAGCAGTATTCTGAGACAGGAGGTTCCCAGATTACCACTCTCCGGCACCTGGAGATACCCTCCAGGTCTGCATTGTTAACTTGCGTCTCAGAGGCCTCTGGCAAAAGTCTCTGGTGAAGACGTGGGAAACTCACTCTGCAGGCAGTGTGGAACTGTGAGGGACTGCGGGTGAGCTCAACTCTCAGCAGTAAGATGATTTTGGACAAGGCGTTCAGCTACCTTCTCACATATGGAACTTAGTATGTAGCACCAGTCTACCCCAGGAATTACTGGGAAATCGCTGGATTGAGCTTGGAGGCACTAGTCTTGTGTGCCGGGAGATTCCAGTTACCTCTCCCAACACTTCGGTGAAGCAGCGAGCCTAGGCCTTTTGGAAGCGAAAGGTAGCTGCAGGCAGGAGGTAGGGTTACAGGCCATAAGCTCAACTCTCAGAAGTGGGTATGCATGGGAGGCAGATGTCTGCTACCCACTCGGACATGCGAGTGGGAACCTAGCTACACTCTGATGAAGAAGGACTTTGGAAATCGCTGTATTCAACTCAGATACACGTGGGTTCAGGCACAACGATTCCACATGCTTTTCTCACAACCTTTCCCTGCCACTAACATGAGGACGTTAGCAGCTCCTTCTACAGTCAAGCAGGATGCGGGAGGGTTGTGCCCTGTCCTTAGCTCTCACAGGGAAGCATGCCTTGAAGCCACCTGTCAACTAGCTGCATTCTTATGGCAGGGTGAAGGTAGCAGTATTCTGAGACAGGAGGTTCCCAGATTACCACTCTACTGCACCTGGAGATACCCTCCAGGTCTGCATTGTTAACTTGCGTCTCATAGCCTCTGGCAAACGTCTCTGGTGAAGACGTGCGAAACTCACTCTGCAGGCAGTGTGGAACTGTGAGGGACTGAGGGTGAGCTCAACTCTCAGAAGTAAGATGATTTTGCACAAGGCGTTCAGCTACCTTCTCACATATGGAACTTAGTATGTAGCACCAGTCTACCCCAGGAATTACTAGGAAATCGCTTGATTGAGCTTGGAGGCACTCGTCTTGTGTGCCGGGAGATTCCAGTTACCTCTCCCAACACTTGCGTCAAGCAGCGAGCCTAGGCCTTTTGGAAGCGAAAGGTAGCGTTAGGCAGGATGTAGGGTTACAGGCCATAAGCTCAACTCTCAGAAGTGTGTATGCATGGGAGGCAGATGTCTGCTACCCACTCGGACATGGGAGTTGGAACCTAGCTACACTCCTATTGAAGAAGGATGTTGGAAATCGCTGTATTCAACTCAGATACACGGGAGTTCAGGCCCAATGCTTACACATGCTTTTCCCACAACCTATCCCGGCCACTAACATAAGGAGGTTAGCAGGTACGTCTACAGTCAGGCAGGATGCGGGAGGGTTCTGCCCTGTCCTCAGCTCTCACAGGGAAGCATGCCTAGAAGCCAGCTCTCAACTAGCTGCATTCTTATGACAGTGTGAAGGTAGCAGTATTCTGAGACAGGAGGTTCCCAGATTACCACTCTCCGGCACCTGGAGATACCCTCCAGGTCTGCATTGTTAACTTGCGTCTCAGAGGCCTCTGGCAAAAGTCTCTGGTGAAGACGTGGGAAACTCACTCTGCAGGCAGTGTGGAACTGTGAGGGACTGCGGGTGAGCTCAACTCTCAGCAGTAAGATGATTTTGGACAAGGCGTTCAGCTACCTTCTCACATATGGAACTTAGTATGTAGCACCAGTCTACCCCAGGAATTACTGGGAAATCGCTGGATTGAGCTTGGAGGCACTAGTCTTGTGTGCCGGGAGATTCCAGTTACCTCTCCCAACACTTCGGTGAAGCAGCGAGCCTAGGCCTTTTGGAAGCGAAAGGTAGCTGCAGGCAGGAGGTAGGGTTACAGGCCATAAGCTCAACTCTCAGAAGTGGGTATGCATGGGAGGCAGATGTCTGCTACCCACTCGGACATGCGAGTGGGAACCTAGCTACACTCTGATGAAGAAGGACTTTGGAAATCGCTGTATTCAACTCAGATACACGTGGGTTCAGGCACAACGATTCCACATGCTTTTCTCACAACCTTTCCCTGCCACTAACATGAGGACGTTAGCAGCTCCTTCTACAGTCAAGCAGGATGCGGGAGGGTTGTGCCCTGTCCTTAGCTCTCACAGGGAAGCATGCCTTGAAGCCACCTGTCAACTAGCTGCATTCTTATGGCAGGGTGAAGGTAGCAGTATTCTGAGACAGGAGGTTCCCAGATTACCACTCTACTGCACCTGGAGATACCCTCCAGGTCTGCATTGTTAACTTGCGTCTCATAGCCTCTGGCAAACGTCTCTGGTGAAGACGTGCGAAACTCACTCTGCAGGCAGTGTGGAACTGTGAGGGACTGAGGGTGAGCTCAACTCTCAGAAGTAAGATGATTTTGCACAAGGCGTTCAGCTACCTTCTCACATATGGAACTTAGTATGTAGCACCAGTCTACCCCAGGAATTACTAGGAAATCGCTTGATTGAGCTTGGAGGCACTCGTCTTGTGTGCCGGGAGATTCCAGTTACCTCTCCCAACACTTGCGTCAAGCAGCGAGCCTAGGCCTTTTGGAAGCGAAAGGTAGCGTTAGGCAGGATGTAGGGTTACAGGCCATAAGCTCAACTCTCAGAAGTGTGTATGCATGGGAGGCAGATGTCTGCTACCCACTCGGACATGGGAGTTGGAACCTAGCTACACTCCTATTGAAGAAGGATGTTGGAAATCGCTGTATTCAACTCAGATACACGGGAGTTCAGGCCCAATGCTTACACATGCTTTTCCCACAACCTATCCCGGCCACTAACATAAGGAGGTTAGCAGGTACGTCTACAGTCAGGCAGGATGCGGGAGGGTTCTGCCCTGTCCTCAGCTCTCACAGGGAAGCATGCCTAGAAGCCAGCTCTCAACTAGCTGCATTCTTATGACAGTGTGAAGGTAGCAGTATTCTGAGACAGGAGGTTCCCAGATTACCACTCTCCGGCACCTGGAGATACCCTCCAGGTCTGCATTGTTAACTTGCGTCTCAGAGGCCTCTGGCAAAAGTCTCTGGTGAAGACGTGGGAAACTCACTCTGCAGGCAGTGTGGAACTGTGAGGGACTGCGGGTGAGCTCAACTCTCAGCAGTAAGATGATTTTGGACAAGGCGTTCAGCTACCTTCTCACATATGGAACTTAGTATGTAGCACCAGTCTACCCCAGGAATTACTGGGAAATCGCTGGATTGAGCTTGGAGGCACTAGTCTTGTGTGCCGGGAGATTCCAGTTACCTCTCCCAACACTTCGGTGAAGCAGCGAGCCTAGGCCTTTTGGAAGCGAAAGGTAGCTGCAGGCAGGAGGTAGGGTTACAGGCCATAAGCTCAACTCTCAGAAGTGGGTATGCATGGGAGGCAGATGTCTGCTACCCACTCGGACATGCGAGTGGGAACCTAGCTACACTCTGATGAAGAAGGACTTTGGAAATCGCTGTATTCAACTCAGATACACGTGGGTTCAGGCACAACGATTCCACATGCTTTTCTCACAACCTTTCCCTGCCACTAACATGAGGACGTTAGCAGCTCCTTCTACAGTCAAGCAGGATGCGGGAGGGTTGTGCCCTGTCCTTAGCTCTCACAGGGAAGCATGCCTTGAAGCCACCTGTCAACTAGCTGCATTCTTATGGCAGGGTGAAGGTAGCAGTATTCTGAGACAGGAGGTTCCCAGATTACCACTCTACTGCACCTGGAGATACCCTCCAGGTCTGCATTGTTAACTTGCGTCTCATAGCCTCTGGCAAACGTCTCTGGTGAAGACGTGCGAAACTCACTCTGCAGGCAGTGTGGAACTGTGAGGGACTGAGGGTGAGCTCAACTCTCAGCAGTAAGATGATTTTGGACAAGGCGTTCAGCTACCTTCTCACATATGGAACTTAGTATGTAGCACCAGTCTACCCCAGGAATTACTGGGAAATCGCTGGATTGAGCTTGGAGGCACTAGTCTTGTGTGCCGGGAGATTCCAGTTACCTCTCCCAACACTTCGGTGAAGCAGCGAGCCTAGGCCTTTTGGAAGCGAAAGGTAGCTGCAGGCAGGAGGTAGGGTTACAGGCCAGAAGCTCAACTCTCAGAAGTGGGTATGCATGGGAGGCTGATGTCTGCTACCCACTCGGAAATGCGAGTGGGAACCTAGCTACACTCTGATGAAGAAGGACTTTGGAAATCGCTGTATTCAACTCAGATACACGTGGGTTCAGGCACAACGATTCCACATGCTTTTCTCACAACCTTTCCCTGCCACTAACATGAGGACGTTAGCAGCTCCTTCTACAGTCAAGCAGGATGCGGGAGGGTTGTGCCCTGTCCTTAGCTCTCACAGGGAAGCATGCCTTGAAGCCAGCTGTCAACTAGCTGCATTCTTATGGCAGGGTGAAGGTAGCAGTATTCTGAGACAGGAGGTTCCCAGATTACCACTCTACTGCACCTGGAGATACCCTCCAGGTCTGCATTGTTAACTTGCGTCTCATAGCCTCTGGCAAACGTCTCTGGTGAAGACGTGCGAAACTCACTCTGCAGGCAGTGTGGAACTGTGAGGGACTGAGGGTGAGCTCAACTCTCAGAAGTAAGATGATTTTGGACAAGGCGTTCAGCTACCTTCTCACATATGGAACTTAGTATGTAGCACCAGTCTACCCCAGGAATTACTAGGAAATCGCTTGATTGAGCTTGGAGGCACTCGTCTTGTGTGCCGGGAGATTCCAGTTACCTCTCCCAACACTTGCGTCAAGCAGCGAGCCTAGGCCTTTTGGAAGCGAAAGGTAGCGTTAGGCAGGATGTAGGGTTACAGGCCATAAGCTCAACTCTCAGAAGTGTGTATGCATGGGAGGCAGATGTCTGCTACCCACTCGGACATGGGAGTTGGAACCTAGCTACACTCCTATTGAAGAAGGATGTTGGAAATCGCTGTATTCAACTCAGATACACGGGAGTTCAGGCCCAATGCTTACACATGCTTTTCCCACAACCTATCCCGGCCACTAACATAAGGAGGTTAGCAGGTACGTCTACAGTCAGGCAGGATGCGGGAGGGTTCTGCCCTGTCCTCAGCTCTCACAGGGAAGCATGCCTAGAAGCCAGCTCTCAACTAGCTGCATTCTTATGACAGTGTGAAGGTAGCAGTATTCTGAGACAGGAGGTTCCCAGATTACCACTCTCCGGCACCTGGAGATACCCTCCAGGTCTGCATTGTTAACTTGCGTCTCAGAGGCCTCTGGCAAAAGTCTCTGGTGAAGACGTGGGAAACTCACTCTGCAGGCAGTGTGGAACTGTGAGGGACTGAGGGTGAGCTTAACTCTCAGCAGTAAGATGATTTTGGACAAGGCGTTCAGCTACCTTCTCACATATGGAACTTAGTATGTAGCACCAGTCTACCCCAGGAATTACTGGGAAATCGCTGGATTGAGCTTGGAGGCACTAGTCTTGTGTGCCGGGAGATTCCAGTTACCTCTCCCAACACTTCGGTGAAGCAGCGAGCCTAGGCCTTTTGGAAGCGAAAGGTAGCTGCAGGCAGGAGGTAGGGTTACAGGCCAGAAGCTCAACTCTCAGAAGTGGGTATGCATGGGAGGCAGATGTCTGCTACCCACTCGGACATGCGAGTGGGAACCTAGCTACACTCTGATGAAGAAGGACTTTGGAAATCGCTGTATTCAACTCAGATACACGTGGGTTCAGGCACAACGATTCCACATGCTTTTCTCACAACCTTTCCCTGCCACTAACATGAGGACGTTAGCAGCTCCTTCTACAGTCAAGCAGGATGCGGGAGGGTTGTGCCCTGTCCTTAGCTCTCACAGGGAAGCATGCCTTGAAGCCACCTGTCAACTAGCTGCATTCTTATGGCAGGGTGAAGGTAGCAGTATTCTGAGACAGGAGGTTCCCAGATTACCACTCTACTGCACCTGGAGATACCCTCCAGGTCTGCATTGTTAACTTGCGTCTCATAGCCTCTGGCAAACGTCTCTGGTGAAGACGTGCGAAACTCACTCTGCAGGCAGTGTGGAACTGTGAGGGACTGAGGGTGAGCTCAACTCTCAGAAGTAAGATGATTTTGGACAAGGCGTTCAGCTACCTTCTCACATATGGAACTTAGTATGTAGCACCAGTCTACCCCAGGAATTACTAGGAAATCGCTTGATTGAGCTTGGAGGCACTCGTCTTGTGTGCCGGGAGATTCCAGTTACCTCTCCCAACACTTGCGTCAAGCAGCGAGCCTAGGCCTTTTGGAAGCGAAAGGTAGCGTTAGGCAGGATGTAGGGTTACAGGCCATAAGCTCAACTCTCAGAAGTGTGTATGCATGGGAGGCAGATGTCTGTTACCCACTCGGACATGGGAGTTGGAACCTAGCTACACTCCTATTGAAGAAGGATGTTGGAAATCGCTGTATTCAACTCAGATACACGGGAGTTCAGGCCCAATGCTTACACATGCTTTTCCCACAACCTATCCCGGCCACTAACATAAGGAGGTTAGCAGGTACGTCTACAGTCAGGCAGGATGCGGGAGGGTTCTGCCCTGTCCTCAGCTCTCACAGGGAAGCATGCCTAGAAGCCAGCTCTCAACTAGCTGCATTCTTATGACAGTGTGAAGGTAGCAGTATTCTGAGACAGGAGGTTCCCAGATTACCACTCTCCGGCACCTGGAGATACCCTCCAGGTCTGCATTGTTAACTTGCGTCTCAGAGGCCTCTGGCAAAAGTCTCTGGTGAAGACGTGGGAAACTCACTCTGCAGGCAGTGTGGAACTGTGAGGGACTGCGGGTGAGCTCAACTCTCAGCAGTAAGATGATTTTGGACAAGGCGTTCAGCTACCTTCTCACATATGGAACTTAGTATGTAGCACCAGTCTACCCCAGGAATTACTGGGAAATCGCTGGATTGAGCTTGGAGGCACTAGTCTTGTGTGCCGGGAGATTCCAGTTACCTCTCCCAACACTTCGGTGAAGCAGCGAGCCTAGGCCTTTTGGAAGCGAAAGGTAGCTGCAGGCAGGAGGTAGGGTTACAGGCCAGAAGCTCAACTCTCAGAAGTGGGTATGCATGGGAGGCAGATGTCTGCTACCCACTCGGACATGCGAGTGGGAACCTAGCTACACTCTGATGAAGAAGGACTTTGGAAATCGCTGTATTCAACTCAGATACACGTGGGTTCAGGCACAACGATTCCACATGCTTTTCTCACAACCTTTCCCTGCCACTAACATGAGGACGTTAGCAGCTCCTTCTACAGTCAAGCAGGATGCGGGAGGGTTGTGCCCTGTCCTTAGCTCTCACAGGGAAGCATGCCTTGAAGCCACCTGTCAACTAGCTGCATTCTTATGGCAGGGTGAAGGTAGCAGTATTCTGAGACAGGAGGTTCCCAGATTACCACTCTACTGCACCTGGAGATACCCTCCAGGTCTGCATTGTTAACTTGCGTCTCATAGCCTCTGGCAAACGTCTCTGGTGAAGACGTGTGAAACTCACTCTGCAGGCAGGGTGGAACTGTGAGGGACTGAGGGTGAGCTCAACTCTCAGAAGTAAGATGATTTTGCACAAGGCGTTCAGCTACCTTCTCACATATGGAACTTAGTATGTAGCACCAGTCTACCCCAGGAATTACTAGGAAATCGCTTGATTGAGCTTGGAGGCACTCGTCTTGTGTGCCGGGAGATTCCAGTTACCTCTCCCAACACTTGCGTCAAGCAGCGAGCCTAGGCCTTTTGGAAGCGAAAGGTAGCGTTAGGCAGGATGTAGGGTTACAGGCCATAAGCTCAACTCTCAGAAGTGTGTATGCATGGGAGGCAGATGTCTGCTACCCACTCGGACATGGGAGTTGGAACCTAGCTACACTCCTATTGAAGAAGGATGTTGGAAATCGCTGTATTCAACTCAGATACACGGGAGTTCAGGCCCAATGCTTACACATGCTTTTCCCACAACCTATCCCGGCCACTAACATAAGGAGGTTAGCAGGTACGTCTACAGTCAGGCAGGATGCGGGAGGGTTCTGCCCTGTCCTCAGCTCTCACAGGGAAGCATGCCTAGAAGCCAGCTCTCAACTAGCTGCATTCTTATGACAGTGTGAAGGTAGCAGTATTCTGAGACAGGAGGTTCCCAGATTACCACTCTCCGGCACCTGGAGATACCCTCCAGGTCTGCATTGTTAACTTGCGTCTCAGAGGCCTCTGGCAAAAGTCTCTGGTGAAGACGTGGGAAACTCACTCTGCAGGCAGTGTGGAACTGTGAGGGACTGAGGGTGAGCTTAACTCTCAGCAGTAAGATGATTTTGGACAAGGCGTTCAGCTACCTTCTCACATATGGAACTTAGTATGTAGCACCAGTCTACCCCAGGAATTACTGGGAAATCGCTGGATTGAGCTTGGAGGCACTAGTCTTGTGTGCCGGGAGATTCCAGTTACCTCTCCCAACACTTCGGTGAAGCAGCGAGCCTAGGCCTTTTGGAAGCGAAAGGTAGCTGCAGGCAGGAGGTAGGGTTACAGGCCAGAAGCTCAACTCTCAGAAGTGGGTATGCATGGGAGGCAGATGTCTGCTACCCACTCGGACATGCGAGTGGGAACCTAGCTACACTCTGATGAAGAAGGACTTTGGAAATCGCTGTATTCAACTCAGATACACGTGGGTTCAGGCACAACGATTCCACATGCTTTTCTCACAACCTTTCCCTGCCACTAACATGAGGACGTTAGCAGCTCCTTCTACAGTCAAGCAGGATGCGGGAGGGTTGTGCCCTGTCCTTAGCTCTCACAGGGAAGCATGCCTTGAAGCCACCTGTCAACTAGCTGCATTCTTATGGCAGGGTGAAGGTAGCAGTATTCTGAGACAGGAGGTTCCCAGATTACCACTCTACTGCACCTGGAGATACCCTCCAGGTCTGCATTGTTAACTTGCGTCTCATAGCCTCTGGCAAACGTCTCTGGTGAAGACGTGCGAAACTCACTCTGCAGGCAGTGTGGAACTGTGAGGGACTGAGGGTGAGCTCAACTCTCAGAAGTAAGATGATTTTGGACAAGGCGTTCAGCTACCTTCTCACATATGGAACTTAGTATGTAGCACCAGTCTACCACAGGAATTACTAGGAAAGCGCTTGATTGAGCTTGGAGGCACTCGTCTTGTGTGCCGGGAGATTCCAGTTACCTCTCCCAACACTTGCGTCAAGCAGCGAGCCTAGGCCTTTTGGAAGCGAAAGGTAGCGTTAGGCAGGATGTAGGGTTACAGGCCATAAGCTCAACTCTCAGAAGTGTGTATGCATGGGAGGCAGATGTCTGCTACCCACTCGGACATGGGAGTTGGAACCTAGCTACACTCCTATTGAAGAAGGATGTTGGAAATCGCTGTATTCAACTCACATACACGGGAGTTCAGGCCCAATGCTTACACATGCTTTTCCCACAACCTATCCCGGCCACTAACATAAGGAGGTTAGCAGGTACGTCTACAGTCAGGCAGGATGCGGGAGGGTTCTGCCCTGTCCTCAGCTCTCACAGGGAAGCATGCCTAGAAGCCAGCTCTCAACTAGCTGCATTCTTATGACAGTGTGAAGGTAGCAGTATTCTGAGACAGGAGGTTCCCAGATTACCACTCTCCGGCACCTGGAGATACCCTCCAGGTCTGCATTGTTAACTTGCGTCTCATAGCCTCTGGCAAAAGTCTCTGGTGAAGACGTGGGAAACTCACTCTGCAGGCAGTGTGGAACTGTGAGGGACTGAGGGTGAGCTCAACTCTCAGCAGTAAGATGATTTTGGACAAGGCGTTCAGCTACCTTCTCACATATGGAACTTAGTATGTAGCACCAGTCTACCCCAGGAATTACTGGGAAATCGCTGGATTGAGCTTGGAGGCACTAGTCTTGTGTGCCGGGAGATTCCAGTTACCTCTCCCAACACTTCGGTGAAGCAGCGAGCCTAGGCCTTTTGGAAGCGAAAGGTAGCTGCAGGCAGGAGGTAGGGTTACAGGCCATAAGCTCAACTCTCAGAAGTGGGTATGCATGGGAGGCAGATGTCTGCTACCCACTCGGACATGCGAGTGGGAACCTAGCAACACTCTGATGAAGAAGGACTTTGGAAATCGCTGTATTCAACTCAGATACACGTGGGTTCAGGCACAACGATTCCACATGCTTTTCTCACAACCTTTCCCTGCCACTAACATGAGGACGTTAGCAGCTCCTTCTACAGTCAAGCAGGATGCGGGAGGGTTGTGCCCTGTCCTTAGCTCTCACAGGGAAGCATGCCTTGAAGCCACCTGTCAACTAGCTGCATTCTTATGGCAGGGTGAAGGTAGCAGTATTCTGAGACAGGAGGTTCCCAGATTACCACTCTACTGCACCTGGAGATACCCTCCAGGTCTGCATTGTTAACTTGCGTCTCATAGCCTCTGGCAAACGTCTCTGGTGAAGACGTGCGAAACTCACTCTGCAGGCAGTGTGGAACTGTGAGGGACTGAGGGTGAGCTCAACTCTCAGAAGTAAGATGATTTTGCACAAGGCGTTCAGCTACCTTCTCACATATGGAACTTAGTATGTAGCACCAGTCTACCCCAGGAATTACTAGGAAATCGCTTGATTGAGCTTGGAGGCACTCGTCTTGTGTGCCGGGAGATTCCAGTTACCTCTCCCAACACTTGCGTCAAGCAGCGAGCCTAGGCCTTTTGGAAGCGAAAGGTAGCGTTAGGCAGGATGTAGGGTTACAGGCCATAAGCTCAACTCTCAGAAGTGTGTATGCATGGGAGGCAGATGTCTGCTACCCACTCGGACATGGGAGTTGGAACCTAGCTACACTCCTATTGAAGAAGGATGTTGGAAATCGCTGTATTCAACTCAGATACACGGGAGTTCAGGCCCAATGCTTACACATGCTTTTCCCACAACCTATCCCGGCCACTAACATAAGGAGGTTAGCAGGTACGTCTACAGTCAGGCAGGATGCGGGAGGGTTCTGCCCTGTCCTCAGCTCTCACAGGGAAGCATGCCTAGAAGCCAGCTCTCAACTAGCTGCATTCTTATGACAGTGTGAAGGTAGCAGTATTCTGAGACAGGAGGTTCCCAGATTACCACTCTCCGGCACCTGGAGATACCCTCCAGGTCTGCATTGTTAACTTGCGTCTCAGAGGCCTCTGGCAAAAGTCTCTGGTGAAGACGTGGGAAACTCACTCTGCAGGCAGTGTGGAACTGTGAGGGACTGCGGGTGAGCTCAACTCTCAGCAGTAAGATGATTTTGGACAAGGCGTTCAGCTACCTTCTCACATATGGAACTTAGTATGTAGCACCAGTCTACCCCAGGAATTACTGGGAAATCGCTGGATTGAGCTTGGAGGCACTAGTCTTGTGTGCCGGGAGATTCCAGTTACCTCTCCCAACACTTCGGTGAAGCAGCGAGCCTAGGCCTTTTGGAAGCGAAAGGTAGCTGCAGGCAGGAGGTAGGGTTACAGGCCATAAGCTCAACTCTCAGAAGTGGGTATGCATGGGAGGCAGATGTCTGCTACCCACTCGGACATGCGAGTGGGAACCTAGCTACACTCTGATGAAGAAGGACTTTGGAAATCGCTGTATTCAACTCAGATACACGTGGGTTCAGGCACAACGATTCCACATGCTTTTCTCACAACCTTTCCCTGCCACTAACATGAGGACGTTAGCAGCTCCTTCTACAGTCAAGCAGGATGCGGGAGGGTTGTGCCCTGTCCTTAGCTCTCACAGGGAAGCATGCCTTGAAGCCACCTGTCAACTAGCTGCATTCTTATGGCAGGGTGAAGGTAGCAGTATTCTGAGACAGGAGGTTCCCAGATTACCACTCTACTGCACCTGGAGATACCCTCCAGGTCTGCATTGTTAACTTGCGTCTCATAGCCTCTGGCAAACGTCTCTGGTGAAGACGTGCGAAACTCACTCTGCAGGCAGTGTGGAACTGTGAGGGACTGAGGGTGAGCTCAACTCTCAGAAGTAAGATGATTTTGCACAAGGCGTTCAGCTACCTTCTCACATATGGAACTTAGTATGTAGCACCAGTCTACCCCAGGAATTACTAGGAAATCGCTTGATTGAGCTTGGAGGCACTCGTCTTGTGTGCCGGGAGATTCCAGTTACCTCTCCCAACACTTGCGTCAAGCAGCGAGCCTAGGCCTTTTGGAAGCGAAAGGTAGCGTTAGGCAGGATGTAGGGTTACAGGCCATAAGCTCAACTCTCAGAAGTGTGTATGCATGGGAGGCAGATGTCTGCTACCCACTCGGACATGGGAGTTGGAACCTAGCTACACTCCTATTGAAGAAGGATGTTGGAAATCGCTGTATTCAACTCAGATACACGGGAGTTCAGGCCCAATGCTTACACATGCTTTTCCCACAACCTATCCCGGCCACTAACATAAGGAGGTTAGCAGGTACGTCTACAGTCAGGCAGGATGCGGGAGGGTTCTGCCCTGTCCTCAGCTCTCACAGGGAAGCATGCCTAGAAGCCAGCTCTCAACTAGCTGCATTCTTATGACAGTGTGAAGGTAGCAGTATTCTGAGACAGGAGGTTCCCAGATTACCACTCTCCGGCACCTGGAGATACCCTCCAGGTCTGCATTGTTAACTTGCGTCTCAGAGGCCTCTGGCAAAAGTCTCTGGTGAAGACGTGGGAAACTCACTCTGCAGGCAGTGTGGAACTGTGAGGGACTGCGGGTGAGCTCAACTCTCAGCAGTAAGATGATTTTGGACAAGGCGTTCAGCTACCTTCTCACATATGGAACTTAGTATGTAGCACCAGTCTACCCCAGGAATTACTGGGAAATCGCTGGATTGAGCTTGGAGGCACTAGTCTTGTGTGCCGGGAGATTCCAGTTACCTCTCCCAACACTTCGGTGAAGCAGCGAGCCTAGGCCTTTTGGAAGCGAAAGGTAGCTGCAGGCAGGAGGTAGGGTTACAGGCCATAAGCTCAACTCTCAGAAGTGGGTATGCATGGGAGGCAGATGTCTGCTACCCACTCGGACATGCGAGTGGGAACCTAGCTACACTCTGATGAAGAAGGACTTTGGAAATCGCTGTATTCAACTCAGATACACGTGGGTTCAGGCACAACGATTCCACATGCTTTTCTCACAACCTTTCCCTGCCACTAACATGAGGACGTTAGCAGCTCCTTCTACAGTCAAGCAGGATGCGGGAGGGTTGTGCCCTGTCCTTAGCTCTCACAGGGAAGCATGCCTTGAAGCCACCTGTCAACTAGCTGCATTCTTATGGCAGGGTGAAGGTAGCAGTATTCTGAGACAGGAGGTTCCCAGATTACCACTCTACTGCACCTGGAGATACCCTCCAGGTCTGCATTGTTAACTTGCGTCTCATAGCCTCTGGCAAACGTCTCTGGTGAAGACGTGCGAAACTCACTCTGCAGGCAGTGTGGAACTGTGAGGGACTGAGGGTGAGCTCAACTCTCAGAAGTAAGATGATTTTGCACAAGGCGTTCAGCTACCTTCTCACATATGGAACTTAGTATGTAGCACCAGTCTACCCCAGGAATTACTAGGAAATCGCTTGATTGAGCTTGGAGGCACTCGTCTTGTGTGCCGGGAGATTCCAGTTACCTCTCCCAACACTTGCGTCAAGCAGCGAGCCTAGGCCTTTTGGAAGCGAAAGGTAGCGTTAGGCAGGATGTAGGGTTACAGGCCATAAGCTCAACTCTCAGAAGTGTGTATGCATGGGAGGCAGATGTCTGCTACCC
Organism: Canis lupus baileyi; assembly: GCF_048164855.1. Classification (NCBI taxonomy): domain Eukaryota; kingdom Metazoa; phylum Chordata; class Mammalia; order Carnivora; family Canidae; genus Canis; species Canis lupus. Next base: position 48,599 of record NW_027326478.1, read on the forward strand.
ACTCGGACATGGGAGTTGGAACCTAGCTACACTCCTATTGAAGAAGGATGTTGGAAATCGCTGTATTCAACTCAGATACACGGGAGTTCAGGCCCAATGCTTACACATGCTTTTCCCACAACCTATCCCGGCCACTAACATAAGGAGGTTAGCAGGTACGTCTACAGTCAGGCAGGATGCGGGAGGGTTCTGCCCTGTCCTCAGCTCTCACAGGGAAGCATGCCTAGAAGCCAGCTCTCAACTAGCTGCATTCTTATGACAGTGTGAAGGTAGCAGTATTCTGAGACAGGAGGTTCCCAGATTACCACTCTCCGGCACCTGGAGATACCCTCCAGGTCTGCATTGTTAACTTGCGTCTCAGAGGCCTCTGGCAAAAGTCTCTGGTGAAGACGTGGGAAACTCACTCTGCAGGCAGTGTGGAACTGTGAGGGACTGCGGGTGAGCTCAACTCTCAGCAGTAAGATGATTTTGGACAAGGCGTTCAGCTACCTTCTCACATATGGAACTTAGTATGTAGCACCAGTCTACCCCAGGAATTACTGGGAAATCGCTGGATTGAGCTTGGAGGCACTAGTCTTGTGTGCCGGGAGATTCCAGTTACCTCTCCCAACACTTCGGTGAAGCAGCGAGCCTAGGCCTTTTGGAAGCGAAAGGTAGCTGCAGGCAGGAGGTAGGGTTACAGGCCATAAGCTCAACTCTCAGAAGTGGGTATGCATGGGAGGCAGATGTCTGCTACCCACTCGGACATGCGAGTGGGAACCTAGCTACACTCTGATGAAGAAGGACTTTGGAAATCGCTGTATTCAACTCAGATACACGTGGGTTCAGGCACAACGATTCCACATGCTTTTCTCACAACCTTTCCCTGCCACTAACATGAGGACGTTAGCAGCTCCTTCTACAGTCAAGCAGGATGCGGGAGGGTTGTGCCCTGTCCTTAGCTCTCACAGGGAAGCATGCCTTGAAGCCACCTGTCAACTAGCTGCATTCTTATGGCAGGGTGAAGGTAGCAGTATTCTGAGACAGGAGGTTCCCAGATTACCACTCTACTGCACCTGGAGATACCCTCCAGGTCTGCATTGTTAACTTGCGTCTCATAGCCTCTGGCAAACGTCTCTGGTGAAGACGTGTGAAACTCACTCTGCAGGCAGGGTGGAACTGTGAGGGACTGAGGGTGAGCTCAACTCTCAGAAGTAAGATGATTTTGCACAAGGCGTTCAGCTACCTTCTCACATATGGAACTTAGTATGTAGCACCAGTCTACCCCAGGAATTACTAGGAAATCGCTTGATTGAGCTTGGAGGCACTCGTCTTGTGTGCCGGGAGATTCCAGTTACCTCTCCCAACACTTGCGTCAAGCAGCGAGCCTAGGCCTTTTGGAAGCGAAAGGTAGCGTTAGGCAGGATGTAGGGTTACAGGCCATAAGCTCAACTCTCAGAAGTGTGTATGCATGGGAGGCAGATGTCTGCTACCCACTCGGACATGGGAGTTGGAACCTAGCTACACTCCTATTGAAGAAGGATGTTGGAAATCGCTGTATTCAACTCAGATACACGGGAGTTCAGGCCCAATGCTTACACATGCTTTTCCCACAACCTATCCCGGCCACTAACATAAGGAGGTTAGCAGGTACGTCTACAGTCAGGCAGGATGCGGGAGGGTTCTGCCCTGTCCTCAGCTCTCACAGGGAAGCATGCCTAGAAGCCAGCTCTCAACTAGCTGCATTCTTATGACAGTGTGAAGGTAGCAGTATTCTGAGACAGGAGGTTCCCAGATTACCACTCTCCGGCACCTGGAGATACCCTCCAGGTCTGCATTGTTAACTTGCGTCTCAGAGGCCTCTGGCAAAAGTCTCTGGTGAAGACGTGGGAAACTCACTCTGCAGGCAGTGTGGAACTGTGAGGGACTGAGGGTGAGCTTAACTCTCAGCAGTAAGATGATTTTGGACAAGGCGTTCAGCTACCTTCTCACATATGGAACTTAGTATGTAGCACCAGTCTACCCCAGGAATTACTGGGAAATCGCTGGATTGAGCTTGGAGGCACTAGTCTTGTGTGCCGGGAGATTCCAGTTACCTCTCCCAACACTTCGGTGAAGCAGCGAGCCTAGGCCTTTTGGAAGCGAAAGGTAGCTGCAGGCAGGAGGTAGGGTTACAGGCCAGAAGCTCAACTCTCAGAAGTGGGTATGCATGGGAGGCAGATGTCTGCTACCCACTCGGACATGCGAGTGGGAACCTAGCTACACTCTGATGAAGAAGGACTTTGGAAATCGCTGTATTCAACTCAGATACACGTGGGTTCAGGCACAACGATTCCACATGCTTTTCTCACAACCTTTCCCTGCCACTAACATGAGGACGTTAGCAGCTCCTTCTACAGTCAAGCAGGATGCGGGAGGGTTGTGCCCTGTCCTTAGCTCTCACAGGGAAGCATGCCTTGAAGCCACCTGTCAACTAGCTGCATTCTTATGGCAGGGTGAAGGTAGCAGTATTCTGAGACAGGAGGTTCCCAGATTACCACTCTACTGCACCTGGAGATACCCTCCAGGTCTGCATTGTTAACTTGCGTCTCATAGCCTCTGGCAAACGTCTCTGGTGAAGACGTGCGAAACTCACTCTGCAGGCAGTGTGGAACTGTGAGGGACTGAGGGTGAGCTCAACTCTCAGAAGTAAGATGATTTTGGACAAGGCGTTCAGCTACCTTCTCACATATGGAACTTAGTATGTAGCACCAGTCTACCACAGGAATTACTAGGAAAGCGCTTGATTGAGCTTGGAGGCACTCGTCTTGTGTGCCGGGAGATTCCAGTTACCTCTCCCAACACTTGCGTCAAGCAGCGAGCCTAGGCCTTTTGGAAGCGAAAGGTAGCGTTAGGCAGGATGTAGGGTTACAGGCCATAAGCTCAACTCTCAGAAGTGTGTATGCATGGGAGGCAGATGTCTGCTACCCACTCGGACATGGGAGTTGGAACCTAGCTACACTCCTATTGAAGAAGGATGTTGGAAATCGCTGTATTCAACTCATATACACGGGAGTTCAGGCCCAATGCTTACACATGCTTTTCCCACAACCTATCCCGGCCACTAACATAAGGAGGTTAGCAGGTACGTCTACAATCAGGCAGGATGCGGGAGGGTTCTGCCCTGTCCTCAGCTCTCACAGGGAAGCATGCCTAGAAGCCAGCTCTCAACTAGCTGCATTCTTATGACAGTGTGAAGGTAGCAGTATTCTGAGACAGGAGGTTCCCAGATTACCACTCTCCGGCACCTGGAGATACCCTCCAGGTCTGCATTGTTAACTTGCGTCTCATAGCCTCTGGCAAAAGTCTCTGGTGAAGACGTGGGAAACTCACTCTGCAGGCAGTGTGGAACTGTGAGGGACTGAGGGTGAGCTCAACTCTCAGCAGTAAGATGATTTTGGACAAGGCGTTCAGTACCTTCTCACATATGGAACTTAGTATGTAGCACCAGTCTACCCCAGGAATTACTGGGAAATCGCTGGATTGAGCTTGGAGGCACTAGTCTTGTGTGCCGGGAGATTCCAGTTACCTCTCCCAACACTTCGGTGAAGCAGCGAGCCTAGGCCTTTTGGAAGCGAAAGGTAGCTGCAGGCAGGAGGTAGGGTTACAGGCCATAAGCTCAACTCTCAGAAGTGGGTATGCATGGGAGGCAGATGTCTGCTACCCACTCGGACATGGGAGTTGGAACCTAGCTACACTCCTATTGAAGAAGGATGTTGGAAATCGCTGTATTCAACTCAGATACACGGGAGTTCAGGCCCAATGCTTACACATGCTTTTCCCACAACCTATCCCGGCCACTAACATAAGGAGGTTAGCAGGTACGTCTACAGTCAGGCAGGATGCGGGAGGGTTCTGCCCTGTCCTCAGCTCTCACAGGGAAGCATGCCTAGAAGCCAGCTCTCAACTAGCTGCATTCTTATGACAGTGTGAAGGTAGCAGTATTCTGAGAAAGAAGGTTCCCAGATTACCACTCTCCGGCACCTGGAGATACCCTCCAGGTCTGCATTGTTAACTTGCGTCTCAGAGGCCTCTGGCAAAAGTCTCTGGTGAAGACGTGGGAAACTCACTCTGCAGGCAGTGTGGAACTGTGAGGGACTGCGGGTGAGCTCAACTCTCAGCAGTAAGATGATTTTGGACAAGGCGTTCAGCTACCTTCTCACATATGGAACTTAGTATGTAGCACCAGTCTACCCCAGGAATTACTGGGAAATCGCTGGATTGAGCTTGGAGGCACTAGTCTTGTGTGCCGGCAGATTCCAGTTACCTCTCCCAACACTTCGGTGAAGCAGCGAGCCTAGGCCTTTTGGAAGCGAAAGGTAGCTGCAGGCAGGAGGTAGGGTTACAGGCCATAAGCTCAACTCTCAGAAGTGGGTATGCATGGGAGGCAGATGTCTGCTACCCACTCGGACATGCGAGTGGGAACCTAGCTACACTCTGATGAAGAAGGACTTTGGAAATCGCTGTATTCAACTCAGATACACGTGGGTTCAGGCACAACGATTCCACATGCTTTTCTCACAACCTTTCCCTGCCACTAACATGAGGACGTTAGCAGCTCCTTCTACAGTCAAGCAGGATGCGGGAGGGTTGTGCCCTGTCCTTAGCTCTCACAGGGAAGCATGCCTTGAAGCCACCTGTCAACTAGCTGCATTCTTATGGCAGGGTGAAGGTAGCAGTATTCTGAGACAGGAGGTTCCCAGATTACCACTCTACTGCACCTGGAGATACCCTCCAGGTCTGCATTGTTAACTTGCGTCTCATAGCCTCTGGCAAACGTCTCTGGTGAAGACGTGCGAAACTCACTCTGCAGGCAGTGTGGAACTGTGAGGGACTGAGGGTGAGCTCAACTCTCAGAAGTAAGATGATTTTGGACAAGGCGTTCAGCTACCTTCTCACATATGGAACTTAGTATGTAGCACCAGTCTACCCCAGGAATTACTAGGAAATCGCTTGATTGAGCTTGGAGGCACTCGTCTTGTGTGCCGGGAGATTCCAGTTACCTCTCCCAACACTTGCGTCAAGCAGCGAGCCTAGGCCTTTTGGAAGCGAAAGGTAGCGTTAGGCAGGATGTAGGGTTACAGGCCATAAGCTCAACTCTCAGAAGTGTGTATGCATGGGAGGCAGATGTCTGCTACCCACTCGGACATGGGAGTTGGAACCTAGCTACACTCCTATTGAAGAAGGATGTTGGAAATCGCTGTATTCAACTCAGATACACGGGAGTTCAGGCCCAATGCTTACACATGCTTTTCCCACAACCTATCCCGGCCACTAACATAAGGAGGTTAGCAGGTACGTCTACAGTCAGGCAGGATGCGGGAGGGTTCTGCCCTGTCCTCAGCTCTCACAGGGAAGCATGCCTAGAAGCCAGCTCTCAACTAGCTGCATTCTTATGACAGTGTGAAGGTAGCAGTATTCTGAGACAGGAGGTTCCCAGATTACCACTCTCCGGCACCTGGAGATACCCTCCAGGTCTGCATTGTTAACTTGCGTCTCAGAGGCCTCTGGCAAAAGTCTCTGGTGAAGACGTGGGAAACTCACTCTGCAGGCAGTGTGGAACTGTGAGGGACTGCGGGTGAGCTCAACTCTCAGCAGTAAGATGATTTTGGACAAGGCGTTCAGCTACCTTCTCACATATGGAACTTAGTATGTAGCACCAGTCTACCCCAGGAATTACTGGGAAATCGCTGGATTGAGCTTGGAGGCACTAGTCTTGTGTGCCGGGAGATTCCAGTTACCTCTCCCAACACTTCGGTGAAGCAGCGAGCCTAGGCCTTTTGGAAGCGAAAGGTAGCTGCAGGCAGGAGGTAGGGTTACAGGCCATAAGCTCAACTCTCAGAAGTGGGTATGCATGGGAGGCAGATGTCTGCTACCCACTCGGACATGCGAGTGGGAACCTAGCTACACTCTGATGAAGAAGGACTTTGGAAATCGCTGTATTCAACTCAGATACACGTGGGTTCAGGCACAACGATTCCACATGCTTTTCTCACAACCTTTCCCTGCCACTAACATGAGGACGTTAGCAGCTCCTTCTACAGTCAAGCAGGATGCGGGAGGGTTGTGCCCTGTCCTTAGCTCTCACAGGGAAGCATGCCTTGAAGCCACCTGTCAACTAGCTGCATTCTTATGGCAGGGTGAAGGTAGCAGTATTCTGAGACAGGAGGTTCCCAGATTACCACTCTACTGCACCTGGAGATACCCTCCAGGTCTGCATTGTTAACTTGCGTCTCATAGCCTCTGGCAAACGTCTCTGGTGAAGACGTGCGAAACTCACTCTGCAGGCAGTGTGGAACTGTGAGGGACTGAGGGTGAGCTCAACTCTCAGAAGTAAGATGATTTTGCACAAGGCGTTCAGCTACCTTCTCACATATGGAACTTAGTATGTAGCACCAGTCTACCCCAGGAATTACTAGGAAATCGCTTGATTGAGCTTGGAGGCACTCGTCTTGTGTGCCGGGAGATTCCAGTTACCTCTCCCAACACTTGCGTCAAGCAGCGAGCCTAGGCCTTTTGGAAGCGAAAGGTAGCGTTAGGCAGGATGTAGGGTTACAGGCCATAAGCTCAACTCTCAGAAGTGTGTATGCATGGGAGGCAGATGTCTGCTACCCACTCGGACATGGGAGTTGGAACCTAGCTACACTCCTATTGAAGAAGGATGTTGGAAATCGCTGTATTCAACTCAGATACACGGGAGTTCAGGCCCAATGCTTACACATGCTTTTCCCACAACCTATCCCGGCCACTAACATAAGGAGGTTAGCAGGTACGTCTACAGTCAGGCAGGATGCGGGAGGGTTCTGCCCTGTCCTCAGCTCTCACAGGGAAGCATGCCTAGAAGCCAGCTCTCAACTAGCTGCATTCTTATGACAGTGTGAAGGTAGCAGTATTCTGAGACAGGAGGTTCCCAGATTACCACTCTCCGGCACCTGGAGATACCCTCCAGGTCTGCATTGTTAACTTGCGTCTCAGAGGCCTCTGGCAAAAGTCTCTGGTGAAGACGTGGGAAACTCACTCTGCAGGCAGTGTGGAACTGTGAGGGACTGCGGGTGAGCTCAACTCTCAGCAGTAAGATGATTTTGGACAAGGCGTTCAGCTACCTTCTCACATATGGAACTTAGTATGTAGCACCAGTCTACCCCAGGAATTACTGGGAAATCGCTGGATTGAGCTTGGAGGCACTAGTCTTGTGTGCCGGGAGATTCCAGTTACCTCTCCCAACACTTCGGTGAAGCAGCGAGCCTAGGCCTTTTGGAAGCGAAAGGTAGCTGCAGGCAGGAGGTAGGGTTACAGGCCATAAGCTCAACTCTCAGAAGTGGGTATGCATGGGAGGCAGATGTCTGCTACCCACTCGGACATGCGAGTGGGAACCTAGCTACACTCTGATGAAGAAGGACTTTGGAAATCGCTGTATTCAACTCAGATACACGTGGGTTCAGGCACAACGATTCCACATGCTTTTCTCACAACCTTTCCCTGCCACTAACATGAGGACGTTAGCAGCTCCTTCTACAGTCAAGCAGGATGCGGGAGGGTTGTGCCCTGTCCTTAGCTCTCACAGGGAAGCATGCCTTGAAGCCACCTGTCAACTAGCTGCATTCTTATGGCAGGGTGAAGGTAGCAGTATTCTGAGACAGGAGGTTCCCAGATTACCACTCTACTGCACCTGGAGATACCCTCCAGGTCTGCATTGTTAACTTGCGTCTCATAGCCTCTGGCAAACGTCTCTGGTGAAGACGTGCGAAACTCACTCTGCAGGCAGTGTGGAACTGTGAGGGACTGAGGGTGAGCTCAACTCTCAGAAGTAAGATGATTTTGCACAAGGCGTTCAGCTACCTTCTCACATATGGAACTTAGTATGTAGCACCAGTCTACCCCAGGAATTACTAGGAAATCGCTTGATTGAGCTTGGAGGCACTCGTCTTGTGTGCCGGGAGATTCCAGTTACCTCTCCCAACACTTGCGTCAAGCAGCGAGCCTAGGCCTTTTGGAAGCGAAAGGTAGCGTTAGGCAGGATGTAGGGTTACAGGCCATAAGCTCAACTCTCAGAAGTGTGTATGCATGGGAGGCAGATGTCTGCTACCCACTCGGACATGGGAGTTGGAACCTAGCTACACTCCTATTGAAGAAGGATGTTGGAAATCGCTGTATTCAACTCAGATACACGGGAGTTCAGGCCCAATGCTTACACATGCTTTTCCCACAACCTATCCCGGCCACTAACATAAGGAGGTTAGCAGGTACGTCTACAGTCAGGCAGGATGCGGGAGGGTTCTGCCCTGTCCTCAGCTCTCACAGGGAAGCATGCCTAGAAGCCAGCTCTCAACTAGCTGCATTCTTATGACAGTGTGAAGGTAGCAGTATTCTGAGACAGGAGGTTCCCAGATTACCACTCTCCGGCACCTGGAGATACCCTCCAGGTCTGCATTGTTAACTTGCGTCTCAGAGGCCTCTGGCAAAAGTCTCTGGTGAAGACGTGGGAAACTCACTCTGCAGGCAGTGTGGAACTGTGAGGGACTGCGGGTGAGCTCAACTCTCAGCAGTAAGATGATTTTGGACAAGGCGTTCAGCTACCTTCTCACATATGGAACTTAGTATGTAGCACCAGTCTACCCCAGGAATTACTGGGAAATCGCTGGATTGAGCTTGGAGGCACTAGTCTTGTGTGCCGGGAGATTCCAGTTACCTCTCCCAACACTTCGGTGAAGCAGCGAGCCTAGGCCTTTTGGAAGCGAAAGGTAGCTGCAGGCAGGAGGTAGGGTTACAGGCCATAAGCTCAACTCTCAGAAGTGGGTATGCATGGGAGGCAGATGTCTGCTACCCACTCGGACATGCGAGTGGGAACCTAGCTACACTCTGATGAAGAAGGACTTTGGAAATCGCTGTATTCAACTCAGATACACGTGGGTTCAGGCACAACGATTCCACATGCTTTTCTCACAACCTTTCCCTGCCACTAACATGAGGACGTTAGCAGCTCCTTCTACAGTCAAGCAGGATGCGGGAGGGTTGTGCCCTGTCCTTAGCTCTCACAGGGAAGCATGCCTTGAAGCCACCTGTCAACTAGCTGCATTCTTATGGCAGGGTGAAGGTAGCAGTATTCTGAGACAGGAGGTTCCCAGATTACCACTCTACTGCACCTGGAGATACCCTCCAGGTCTGCATTGTTAACTTGCGTCTCATAGCCTCTGGCAAACGTCTCTGGTGAAGACGTGCGAAACTCACTCTGCAGGCAGTGTGGAACTGTGAGGGACTGAGGGTGAGCTCAACTCTCAGAAGTAAGATGATTTTGCACAAGGCGTTCAGCTACCTTCTCACATATGGAACTTAGTATGTAGCACCAGTCTACCCCAGGAATTACTAGGAAATCGCTTGATTGAGCTTGGAGGCACTCGTCTTGTGTGCCGGGAGATTCCAGTTACCTCTCCCAACACTTGCGTCAAGCAGCGAGCCTAGGCCTTTTGGAAGCGAAAGGTAGCGTTAGGCAGGATGTAGGGTTACAGGCCATAAGCTCAACTCTCAGAAGTGTGTATGCATGGGAGGCAGATGTCTGCTACCCACTCGGACATGGGAGTTGGAACCTAGCTACACTCCTATTGAAGAAGGATGTTGGAAATCGCTGTATTCAACTCAGATACACGGGAGTTCAGGCCCAATGCTTACACATGCTTTTCCCACAACCTATCCCGGCCACTAACATAAGGAGGTTAGCAGGTACGTCTACAGTCAGGCAGGATGCGGGAGGGTTCTGCCCTGTCCTCAGCTCTCACAGGGAAGCATGCCTAGAAGCCAGCTCTCAACTAGCTGCATTCTTATGACAGTGTGAAGGTAGCAGTATTCTGAGACAGGAGGTTCCCAGATTACCACTCTCCGGCACCTGGAGATACCCTCCAGGTCTGCATTGTTAACTTGCGTCTCAGAGGCCTCTGGCAAAAGTCTCTGGTGAAGACGTGGGAAACTCACTCTGCAGGCAGTGTGGAACTGTGAGGGACTGCGGGTGAGCTCAACTCTCAGCAGTAAGATGATTTTGGACAAGGCGTTCAGCTACCTTCTCACATATGGAACTTAGTATGTAGCACCAGTCTACCCCAGGAATTACTGGGAAATCGCTGGATTGAGCTTGGAGGCACTAGTCTTGTGTGCCGGGAGATTCCAGTTACCTCTCCCAACACTTCGGTGAAGCAGCGAGCCTAGGCCTTTTGGAAGCGAAAGGTAGCTGCAGGCAGGAGGTAGGGTTACAGGCCATAAGCTCAACTCTCAGAAGTGGGTATGCATGGGAGGCAGATGTCTGCTACCCACTCGGACATGCGAGTGGGAACCTAGCTACACTCTGATGAAGAAGGACTTTGGAAATCGCTGTATTCAACTCAGATACACGTGGGTTCAGGCACAACGATTCCACATGCTTTTCTCACAACCTTTCCCTGCCACTAACATGAGGACGTTAGCAGCTCCTTCTACAGTCAAGCAGGATGCGGGAGGGTTGTGCCCTGTCCTTAGCTCTCACAGGGAAGCATGCCTTGAAGCCACCTGTCAACTAGCTGCATTCTTATGGCAGGGTGAAGGTAGCAGTATTCTGAGACAGGAGGTTCCCAGATTACCACTCTACTGCACCTGGAGATACCCTCCAGGTCTGCATTGTTAACTTGCGTCTCATAGCCTCTGGCAAACGTCTCTGGTGAAGACGTGCGAAACTCACTCTGCAGGCAGTGTGGAACTGTGAGGGACTGAGGGTGAGCTCAACTCTCAGAAGTAAGATGATTTTGCACAAGGCGTTCAGCTACCTTCTCACATATGGAACTTAGTATGTAGCACCAGTCTACCCCAGGAATTACTAGGAAATCGCTTGATTGAGCTTGGAGGCACTCGTCTTGTGTGCCGGGAGATTCCAGTTACCTCTCCCAACACTTGCGTCAAGCAGCGAGCCTAGGCCTTTTGGAAGCGAAAGGTAGCGTTAGGCAGGATGTAGGGTTACAGGCCATAAGCTCAACTCTCAGAAGTGTGTATGCATGGGAGGCAGATGTCTGCTACCCACTCGGACATGGGAGTTGGAACCTAGCTACACTCCTATTGAAGAAGGATGTTGGAAATCGCTGTATTCAACTCAGATACACGGGAGTTCAGGCCCAATGCTTACACATGCTTTTCCCACAACCTATCCCGGCCACTAACATAAGGAGGTTAGCAGGTACGTCTACAGTCAGGCAGGATGCGGGAGGGTTCTGCCCTGTCCTCAGCTCTCACAGGGAAGCATGCCTAGAAGCCAGCTCTCAACTAGCTGCATTCTTATGACAGTGTGAAGGTAGCAGTATTCTGAGACAGGAGGTTCCCAGATTACCACTCTCCGGCACCTGGAGATACCCTCCAGGTCTGCATTGTTAACTTGCGTCTCAGAGGCCTCTGGCAAAAGTCTCTGGTGAAGACGTGGGAAACTCACTCTGCAGGCAGTGTGGAACTGTGAGGGACTGCGGGTGAGCTCAACTCTCAGCAGTAAGATGATTTTGGACAAGGCGTTCAGCTACCTTCTCACATATGGAACTTAGTATGTAGCACCAGTCTACCCCAGGAATTACTGGGAAATCGCTGGATTGAGCTTGGAGGCACTAGTCTTGTGTGCCGGGAGATTCCAGTTACCTCTCCCAACACTTCGGTGAAGCAGCGAGCCTAGGCCTTTTGGAAGCGAAAGGTAGCTGCAGGCAGGAGGTAGGGTTACAGGCCATAAGCTCAACTCTCAGAAGTGGGTATGCATGGGAGGCAGATGTCTGCTACCCACTCGGACATGCGAGTGGGAACCTAGCTACACTCTGATGAAGAAGGACTTTGGAAATCGCTGTATTCAACTCAGATACACGTGGGTTCAGGCACAACGATTCCACATGCTTTTCTCACAACCTTTCCCTGCCACTAACATGAGGACGTTAGCAGCTCCTTCTACAGTCAAGCAGGATGCGGGAGGGTTGTGCCCTGTCCTTAGCTCTCACAGGGAAGCATGCCTTGAAGCCACCTGTCAACTAGCTGCATTCTTATGGCAGGGTGAAGGTAGCAGTATTCTGAGACAGGAGGTTCCCAGATTACCACTCTACTGCACCTGGAGATACCCTCCAGGTCTGCATTGTTAACTTGCGTCTCATAGCCTCTGGCAAACGTCTCTGGTGAAGACGTGCGAAACTCACTCTGCAGGCAGTGTGGAACTGTGAGGGACTGAGGGTGAGCTCAACTCTCAGAAGTAAGATGATTTTGGACAAGGCGTTCAGCTACCTTCTCACATATGGAACTTAGTATGTAGCACCAGTCTACCCCAGGAATTACTAGGAAATCGCTTGATTGAGCTTGGAGGCACTCGTCTTGTGTGCCGGGAGATTCCAGTTACCTCTCCCAACACTTGCGTCAAGCAGCGAGCCTAGGCCTTTTGGAAGCGAAAGGTAGCGTTAGGCAGGATGTAGGGTTACAGGCCATAAGCTCAACTCTCAGAAGTGTGTATGCATGGGAGGCAGATGTCTGCTACCCACTCGGACATGGGAGTTGGAACCTAGCTACACTCCTATTGAAGAAGGATGTTGGAAATCGCTGTATTCAACTCAGATACACGGGAGTTCAGGCCCAATGCTTACACATGCTTTTCCCACAACCTATCCCGGCCACTAACATAAGGAGGTTAGCAGGTACGTCTACAGTCAGGCAGGATGCGGGAGGGTTCTGCCCTGTCCTCAGCTCTCACAGGGAAGCATGCCTAGAAGCCAGCTCTCAACTAGCTGCATTCTTATGACAGTGTGAAGGTAGCAGTATTCTGAGACAGGAGGTTCCCAGATTACCACTCTCCGGCACCTGGAGATACCCTCCAGGTCTGCATTGTTAACTTGCGTCTCAGAGGCCTCTGGCAAAAGTCTCTGGTGAAGACGTGGGAAACTCACTCTGCAGGCAGTGTGGAACTGTGAGGGACTGCGGGTGAGCTCAACTCTCAGCAGTAAGATGATTTTGGACAAGGCGTTCAGCTACCTTCTCACATATGGAACTTAGTATGTAGCACCAGTCTACCCCAGGAATTACTGGGAAATCGCTGGATTGAGCTTGGAGGCACTAGTCTTGTGTGCCGGGAGATTCCAGTTACCTCTCCCAACACTTCGGTGAAGCAGCGAGCCTAGGCCTTTTGGAAGCGAAAGGTAGCTGCAGGCAGGAGGTAGGGTTACAGGCCATAAGCTCAACTCTCAGAAGTGGGTATGCATGGGAGGCAGATGTCTGCTACCCACTCGGACATGCGAGTGGGAACCTAGCTACACTCTGATGAAGAAGGACTTTGGAAATCGCTGTATTCAACTCAGATACACGTGGGTTCAGGCACAACGATTCCACATGCTTTTCTCACAACCTTTCCCTGCCACTAACATGAGGACGTTAGCAGCTCCTTCTACAGTCAAGCAGGATGCGGGAGGGTTGTGCCCTGTCCTTAGCTCTCACAGGGAAGCATGCCTTGAAGCCACCTGTCAACTAGCTGCATTCTTATGGCAGGGTGAAGGTAGCAGTATTCTGAGACAGGAGGTTCCCAGATTACCACTCTACTGCACCTGGAGATACCCTCCAGGTCTGCATTGTTAACTTGCGTCTCATAGCCTCTGGCAAACGTCTCTGGTGAAGACGTGCGAAACTCACTCTGCAGGCAGTGTGGAACTGTGAGGGACTGAGGGTGAGCTCAACTCTCAGCAGTAAGATGATTTTGGACAAGGCGTTCAGCTACCTTCTCACATATGGAACTTAGTATGTAGCACCAGTCTACCCCAGGAATTACTGGGAAATCGCTGGATTGAGCTTGGAGGCACTAGTCTTGTGTGCCGGGAGATTCCAGTTACCTCTCCCAACACTTCGGTGAAGCAGCGAGCCTAGGCCTTTTGGAAGCGAAAGGTAGCTGCAGGCAGGAGGTAGGGTTACAGGCCATAAGCTCAACTCTCAGAAGTGGGTATGCATGGGAGGCAGATGTCTGCTACCCACTCGGAAATGCGAGTGGGAACCTAGCTACACTCTGATGAAGAAGGACTTTGGAAATCGCTGTATTCAACTCAGATACACGTGGGTTCAGGCACAACGATTCCACATGCTTTTCTCACAACCTTTCCCTGCCACTAACATGAGGACGTTAGCAGCTCCTTCTACAGTCAAGCAGGATGCGGGAGGGTTGTGCCCTGTCCTTAGCTCTCACAGGGAAGCATGCCTTGAAGCCAGCTGTCAACTAGCTGCATTCTTATGGCAGGGTGAAGGTAGCAGTATTCTGAGACAGGAGGTTCCCAGATTACCACTCTACTGCACCTGGAGATACCCTCCAGGTCTGCATTGTTAACTTGCGTCTCATAGCCTCTGGCAAACGTCTCTGGTGAAGACGTGCGAAACTCACTCTGCAGGCAGTGTGGAACTGTGAGGGACTGAGGGTGAGCTCAACTCTCAGAAGTAAGATGATTTTGGACAAGGCGTTCAGCTACCTTCTCACATATGGAACTTAGTATGTAGCACCAGTCTACCCCAGGAATTACTAGGAAATCGCTTGATTGAGCTTGGAGGCACTCGTCTTGTGTGCCGGGAGATTCCAGTTACCTCTCCCAACACTTGCGTCAAGCAGCGAGCCTAGGCCTTTTGGAAGCGAAAGGTAGCGTTAGGCAGGATGTAGGGTTACAGGCCATAAGCTCAACTCTCAGAAGTGTGTATGCATGGGAGGCAGATGTCTGCTACCCACTCGGACATGGGAGTTGGAACCTAGCTACACTCCTATTGAAGAAGGATGTTGGAAATCGCTGTATTCAACTCAGATACACGGGAGTTCAGGCCCAATGCTTACACATGCTTTTCCCACAACCTATCCCGGCCACTAACATAAGGAGGTTAGCAGGTACGTCTACAGTCAGGCAGGATGCGGGAGGGTTCTGCCCTGTCCTCAGCTCTCACAGGGAAGCATGCCTAGAAGCCAGCTCTCAACTAGCTGCATTCTTATGACAGTGTGAAGGTAGCAGTATTCTGAGACAGGAGGTTCCCAGATTACCACTCTCCGGCACCTGGAGATACCCTCCAGGTCTGCATTGTTAACTTGCGTCTCAGAGGCCTCTGGCAAAAGTCTCTGGTGAAGACGTGGGAAACTCACTCTGCAGGCAGTGTGGAACTGTGAGGGACTGAGGGTGAGCTTAACTCTCAGCAGTAAGATGATTTTGGACAAGGCGTTCAGCTACCTTCTCACATATGGAACTTAGTATGTAGCACCAGTCTACCCCAGGAATTACTGGGAAATCGCTGGATTGAGCTTGGAGGCACTAGTCTTGTGTGCCGGGAGATTCCAGTTACCTCTCCCAACACTTCGGTGAAGCAGCGAGCCTAGGCCTTTTGGAAGCGAAAGGTAGCTGCAGGCAGGAGGTAGGGTTACAGGCCAGAAGCTCAACTCTCAGAAGTGGGTATGCATGGGAGGCAGATGTCTGCTACCCACTCGGACATGCGAGTGGGAACCTAGCTACACTCTGATGAAGAAGGACTTTGGAAATCGCTGTATTCAACTCAGATACACGTGGGTTCAGGCACAACGATTCCACATGCTTTTCTCACAACCTTTCCCTGCCACTAACATGAGGACGTTAGCAGCTCCTTCTACAGTCAAGCAGGATGCGGGAGGGTTGTGCCCTGTCCTTAGCTCTCACAGGGAAGCATGCCTTGAAGCCACCTGTCAACTAGCTGCATTCTTATGGCAGGGTGAAGGTAGCAGTATTCTGAGACAGGAGGTTCCCAGATTACCACTCTACTGCACCTGGAGATACCCTCCAGGTCTGCATTGTTAACTTGCGTCTCATAGCCTCTGGCAAACGTCTCTGGTGAAGACGTGCGAAACTCACTCTGCAGGCAGTGTGGAACTGTGAGGGACTGAGGGTGAGCTCAACTCTCAGAAGTAAGATGATTTTGGACAAGGCGTTCAGCTACCTTCTCACATATGGAACTTAGTATGTAGCACCAGTCTACCCCAGGAATTACTAGGAAATCGCTTGATTGAGCTTGGAGGCACTCGTCTTGTGTGCCGGGAGATTCCAGTTACCTCTCCCAACACTTGCGTCAAGCAGCGAGCCTAGGCCTTTTGGAAGCGAAAGGTAGCGTTAGGCAGGATGTAGGGTTACAGGCCATAAGCTCAACTCTCAGAAGTGTGTATGCATGGGAGGCAGATGTCTGTTACCCACTCGGACATGGGAGTTGGAACCTAGCTACACTCCTATTGAAGAAGGATGTTGGAAATCGCTGTATTCAACTCAGATACACGGGAGTTCAGGCCCAATGCTTACACATGCTTTTCCCACAACCTATCCCGGCCACTAACATAAGGAGGTTAGCAGGTACGTCTACAGTCAGGCAGGATGCGGGAGGGTTCTGCCCTGTCCTCAGCTCTCACAGGGAAGCATGCCTAGAAGCCAGCTCTCAACTAGCTGCATTCTTATGACAGTGTGAAGGTAGCAGTATTCTGAGACAGGAGGTTCCCAGATTACCACTCTCCGGCACCTGGAGATACCCTCCAGGTCTGCATTGTTAACTTGCGTCTCAGAGGCCTCTGGCAAAAGTCTCTGGTGAAGACGTGGGAAACTCACTCTGCAGGCAGTGTGGAACTGTGAGGGACTGCGGGTGAGCTCAACTCTCAGCAGTAAGATGATTTTGGACAAGGCGTTCAGCTACCTTCTCACATATGGAACTTAGTATGTAGCACCAGTCTACCCCAGGAATTACTGGGAAATCGCTGGATTGAGCTTGGAGGCACTAGTCTTGTGTGCCGGGAGATTCCAGTTACCTCTCCCAACACTTCGGTGAAGCAGCGAGCCTAGGCCTTTTGGAAGCGAAAGGTAGCTGCAGGCAGGAGGTAGGGTTACAGGCCATAAGCTCAACTCTCAGAAGTGGGTATGCATGGGAGGCAGATGTCTGCTACCCACTCGGACATGCGAGTGGGAACCTAGCTACACTCTGATGAAGAAGGACTTTGGAAATCGCTGTATTCAACTCAGATACACGTGGGTTCAGGCACAACGATTCCACATGCTTTTCTCACAACCTTTCCCTGCCACTAACATGAGGACGTTAGCAGCTCCTTCTACAGTCAAGCAGGATGCGGGAGGGTTGTGCCCTGTCCTTAGCTCTCACAGGGAAGCATGCCTTGAAGCCACCTGTCAACTAGCTGCATTCTTATGGCAGGGTGAAGGTAGCAGTATTCTGAGACAGGAGGTTCCCAGATTACCACTCTACTGCACCTGGAGATACCCTCCAGGTCTGCATTGTTAACTTGCGTCTCATAGCCTCTGGCAAACGTCTCTGGTGAAGACGTGTGAAACTCACTCTGCAGGCAGGGTGGAACTGTGAGGGACTGAGGGTGAGCTCAACTCTCAGAAGTAAGATGATTTTGCACAAGGCGTTCAGCTACCTTCTCACATATGGAACTTAGTATGTAGCACCAGTCTACCCCAGGAATTACTAGGAAATCGCTTGATTGAGCTTGGAGGCACTCGTCTTGTGTGCCGGGAGATTCCAGTTACCTCTCCCAACACTTGCGTCAAGCAGCGAGCCTAGGCCTTTTGGAAGCGAAAGGTAGCGTTAGGCAGGATGTAGGGTTACAGGCCATAAGCTCAACTCTCAGAAGTGTGTATGCATGGGAGGCAGATGTCTGCTACCCACTCGGACATGGGAGTTGGAACCTAGCTACACTCCTATTGAAGAAGGATGTTGGAAATCGCTGTATTCAACTCAGATACACGGGAGTTCAGGCCCAATGCTTACACATGCTTTTCCCACAACCTATCCCGGCCACTAACATAAGGAGGTTAGCAGGTACGTCTACAGTCAGGCAGGATGCGGGAGGGTTCTGCCCTGTCCTCAGCTCTCACAGGGAAGCATGCCTAGAAGCCAGCTCTCAACTAGCTGCATTCTTATGACAGTGTGAAGGTAGCAGTATTCTGAGACAGGAGGTTCCCAGATTACCACTCTCCGGCACCTGGAGATACCCTCCAGGTCTGCATTGTTAACTTGCGTCTCAGAGGCCTCTGGCAAAAGTCTCTGGTGAAGACGTGGGAAACTCACTCTGCAGGCAGTGTGGAACTGTGAGGGACTGAGGGTGAGCTTAACTCTCAGCAGTAAGATGATTTTGGACAAGGCGTTCAGCTACCTTCTCACATATGGAACTTAGTATGTAGCACCAGTCTACCCCAGGAATTACTGGGAAATCGCTGGATTGAGCTTGGAGGCACTAGTCTTGTGTGCCGGGAGATTCCAGTTACCTCTCCCAACACTTCGGTGAAGCAGCGAGCCTAGGCCTTTTGGAAGCGAAAGGTAGCTGCAGGCAGGAGGTAGGGTTACAGGCCAGAAGCTCAACTCTCAGAAGTGGGTATGCATGGGAGGCAGATGTCTGCTACCCACTCGGACATGCGAGTGGGAACCTAGCTACACTCTGATGAAGAAGGACTTTGGAAATCGCTGTATTCAACTCAGATACACGTGGGTTCAGGCACAACGATTCCACATGCTTTTCTCACAACCTTTCCCTGCCACTAACATGAGGACGTTAGCAGCTCCTTCTACAGTCAAGCAGGATGCGGGAGGGTTGTGCCCTGTCCTTAGCTCTCACAGGGAAGCATGCCTTGAAGCCACCTGTCAACTAGCTGCATTCTTATGGCAGGGTGAAGGTAGCAGTATTCTGAGACAGGAGGTTCCCAGATTACCACTCTACTGCACCTGGAGATACCCTCCAGGTCTGCATTGTTAACTTGCGTCTCATAGCCTCTGGCAAACGTCTCTGGTGAAGACGTGCGAAACTCACTCTGCAGGCAGTGTGGAACTGTGAGGGACTGAGGGTGAGCTCAACTCTCAGAAGTAAGATGATTTTGGACAAGGCGTTCAGCTACCTTCTCACATATGGAACTTAGTATGTAGCACCAGTCTACCACAGGAATTACTAGGAAAGCGCTTGATTGAGCTTGGAGGCACTCGTCTTGTGTGCCGGGAGATTCCAGTTACCTCTCCCAACACTTGCGTCAAGCAGCGAGCCTAGGCCTTTTGGAAGCGAAAGGTAGCGTTAGGCAGGATGTAGGGTTACAGGCCATAAGCTCAACTCTCAGAAGTGTGTATGCATGGGAGGCAGATGTCTGCTACCCACTCGGACATGGGAGTTGGAACCTAGCTACACTCCTATTGAAGAAGGATGTTGGAAATCGCTGTATTCAACTCACATACACGGGAGTTCAGGCCCAATGCTTACACATGCTTTTCCCACAACCTATCCCGGCCACTAACATAAGGAGGTTAGCAGGTACGTCTACAGTCAGGCAGGATGCGGGAGGGTTCTGCCCTGTCCTCAGCTCTCACAGGGAAGCATGCCTAGAAGCCAGCTCTCAACTAGCTGCATTCTTATGACAGTGTGAAGGTAGCAGTATTCTGAGACAGGAGGTTCCCAGATTACCACTCTCCGGCACCTGGAGATACCCTCCAGGTCTGCATTGTTAACTTGCGTCTCATAGCCTCTGGCAAAAGTCTCTGGTGAAGACGTGGGAAACTCACTCTGCAGGCAGTGTGGAACTGTGAGGGACTGAGGGTGAGCTCAACTCTCAGCAGTAAGATGATTTTGGACAAGGCGTTCAGCTACCTTCTCACATATGGAACTTAGTATGTAGCACCAGTCTACCCCAGGAATTACTGGGAAATCGCTGGATTGAGCTTGGAGGCACTAGTCTTGTGTGCCGGGAGATTCCAGTTACCTCTCCCAACACTTCGGTGAAGCAGCGAGCCTAGGCCTTTTGGAAGCGAAAGGTAGCTGCAGGCAGGAGGTAGGGTTACAGGCCATAAGCTCAACTCTCAGAAGTGGGTATGCATGGGAGGCAGATGTCTGCTACCCACTCGGACATGCGAGTGGGAACCTAGCAACACTCTGATGAAGAAGGACTTTGGAAATCGCTGTATTCAACTCAGATACACGTGGGTTCAGGCACAACGATTCCACATGCTTTTCTCACAACCTTTCCCTGCCACTAACATGAGGACGTTAGCAGCTCCTTCTACAGTCAAGCAGGATGCGGGAGGGTTGTGCCCTGTCCTTAGCTCTCACAGGGAAGCATGCCTTGAAGCCACCTGTCAACTAGCTGCATTCTTATGGCAGGGTGAAGGTAGCAGTATTCTGAGACAGGAGGTTCCCAGATTACCACTCTACTGCACCTGGAGATACCCTCCAGGTCTGCATTGTTAACTTGCGTCTCATAGCCTCTGGCAAACGTCTCTGGTGAAGACGTGCGAAACTCACTCTGCAGGCAGTGTGGAACTGTGAGGGACTGAGGGTGAGCTCAACTCTCAGAAGTAAGATGATTTTGCACAAGGCGTTCAGCTACCTTCTCACATATGGAACTTAGTATGTAGCACCAGTCTACCCCAGGAATTACTAGGAAATCGCTTGATTGAGCTTGGAGGCACTCGTCTTCTGTGCCGGGAGATTCCAGTTACCTCTCCCAACACTTGCGTCAAGCAGCGAGCCTAGGCCTTTTGGAAGCGAAAGGTAGCGTTAGGCAGGATGTAGGGTTACAGGCCATAAGCTCAACTCTCAGAAGTGTGTATGCATGGGAGGCAGATGTCTGCTACCCACTCGGACATGGGAGTTGGAACCTAGCTACACTCCTATTGAAGAAGGATGTTGGAAATCGCTGTATTCAACTCAGATACACGGGAGTTCAGGCCCAATGCTTACACATGCTTTTCCCACAACCTATCCCGGCCACTAACATAAGGAGGTTAGCAGGTACGTCTACAGTCAGGCAGGATGCGGGAGGGTTCTGCCCTGTCCTCAGCTCTCACAGGGAAGCATGCCTAGAAGCCAGCTCTCAACTAGCTGCATTCTTATGACAGTGTGAAGGTAGCAGTATTCTGAGACAGGAGGTTCCCAGATTACCACTCTCCGGCACCTGGAGATACCCTCCAGGTCTGCATTGTTAACTTGCGTCTCAGAGGCCTCTGGCAAAAGTCTCTGGTGAAGACGTGGGAAACTCACTCTGCAGGCAGTGTGGAACTGTGAGGGACTGAGGGTGAGCTCAACTCTCAGCAGTAAGATGATTTTGGACAAGGCGTTCAGCTACCTTCTCACATATGGAACTTAGTATGTAGCACCAGTCTACCCCAGGAATTACTGGGAAATCGCTGGATTGAGCTTGGAGGCACTAGTCTTGTGTGCCGGGAGATTCCAGTTACCTCTCCCAACACTTCGGTGAAGCAGCGAGCCTAGGCCTTTTGGAAGCGAAAGGTAGCTGCAGGCAGGAGGTAGGGTTACAGGCCATAAGCTCAACTCTCAGAAGTGGGTATGCATGGGAGGCAGATGTCTGCTACCCACTCGGACATGCGAGTGGGAACCTAGCAACACTCTGATGAAGAAGGACTTTGGAAATCGCTGTATTCAACTCAGATACACGTGGGTTCAGGCACAACGATTCCACATGCTTTTCTCACAACCTTTCCCTGCCACTAACATGAGGACGTTAGCAGCTCCTTCTACAGTCAAGCAGGATGCGGGAGGGTTGTGCCCTGTCCTTAGCTCTCACAGGGAAGCATGCCTTGAAGCCACCTGTCAACTAGCTGCATTCTTATGGCAGGGTGAAGGTAGCAGTATTCTGAGACAGGAGGTTCCCAGATTACCACTCTACTGCACCTGGAGATACCCTCCAGGTCTGCATTGTTAACTTGCGTCTCATAGCCTCTGGCAAACGTCTCTGGTGAAGACGTGCGAAACTCACTCTGCAGGCAGTGTGGAACTGTGAGGGACTGAGGGTGAGCTCAACTCTCAGAAGTAAGATGATTTTGGACAAGGCGTTCAGCTACCTTCTCACATATGGAACTTAGTATGTAGCACCAGTCTACCCCAGGAATTACTAGGAAATCGCTTGATTGAGCTTGGAGGCACTCGTCTTGTGTGCCGGGAGATTCCAGTTACCTCTCCCAACACTTGCGTCAAGCAGCGAGCCTAGGCCTTTTGGAAGCGAAAGGTAGCGTTAGGCAGGATGTAGGGTTACAGGCCATAAGCTCAACTCTCAGAAGTGTGTATGCATGGGAGGCAGATGTCTGCTACCCACTCGGACATGGGAGTTGGAACCTAGCTACACTCCTATTGAAGAAGGATGTTGGAAATCGCTGTATTCAACTCAGATACACGGGAGTTCAGGCCCAATGCTTACACATGCTTTTCCCACAACCTATCCCGGCCACTAACATAAGGAGGTTAGCAGGTACGTCTACAGTCAGGCAGGATGCGGGAGGGTTCTGCCCTGTCCTCAGCTCTCACAGGGAAGCATGCCTAGAAGCCAGCTCTCAACTAGCTGCATTCTTATGACAGTGTGAAGGTAGCAGTATTCTGAGACAGGAGGTTCCCAGATTACCACTCTCCGGCACCTGGAGATACCCTCCAGGTCTGCATTGTTAACTTGCGTCTCAGAGGCCTCTGGCAAAAGTCTCTGGTGAAGACGTGGGAAACTCACTCTGCAGGCAGTGTGGAACTGTGAGGGACTGAGGGTGAGCTCAACTCTCAGCAGTAAGATGATTTTGGACAAGGCGTTCAGCTACCTTCTCACATATGGAACTTAGTATGTAGCACCAGTCTACCCCAGGAATTACTGGGAAATCGCTGGATTGAGCTTGGAGGCACTAGTCTTGTGTGCCGGGAGATTCCAGTTACCTCTCCCAACACTTCGGTGAAGCAGCGAGCCTAGGCCTTTTGGAAGCGAAAGGTAGCTGCAGGCAGGAGGTAGGGTTACAGGCCATAAGCTCAACTCTCAGAAGTGGGTATGCATGGGAGGCAGATGTCTGCTACCCACTCGGACATGCGAGTGGGAACCTAGCTACACTCTGATGAAGAAGGACTTTGGAAATCGCTGTATTCAACTCAGATACACGTGGGTTCAGGCACAACGATTCCACATGCTTTTCTCACAACCTTTCCCTGCCACTAACATGAGGACGTTAGCAGCTCCTTCTACAGTCAAGCAGGATGCGGGAGGGTTGTGCCCTGTCCTTAGCTCTCACAGGGAAGCATGCCTTGAAGCCACCTGTCAACTAGCTGCATTCTTATGGCAGGGTGAAGGTAGCAGTATTCTGAGACAGGAGGTTCCCAGATTACCACTCTACTGCACCTGGAGATACCCTCCAGGTCTGCATTGTTAACTTGCGTCTCATAGCCTCTGGCAAACGTCTCTGGTGAAGACGTGCGAAACTCACTCTGCAGGCAGTGTGGAACTGTGAGGGACTGAGGGTGAGCTCAACTCTCAGAAGTAAGATGATTTTGGACAAGGCGTTCAGCTACCTTCTCACATATGGAACTTAGTATGTAGCACCAGTCTACCCCAGGAATTACTAGGAAATCGCTTGATTGAGCTTGGAGGCACTCGTCTTGTGTGCCGGGAGATTCCAGTTACCTCTCCCAACACTTGCGTCAAGCAGCGAGCCTAGGCTTTTTGGAAGCGAAAGGTAGCGTTAGGCAGGATGTAGGGTTACAGGCCATAAGCTCAACTCTCAGAAGTGTGTATGCATGGGAGGCAGATGTCTGCTACCCACTCGGACATGGGAGTTGGAACCTAGCTACACTCCTATTGAAGAAGGATGTTGGAAATCGCTGTATTCAACTCAGATACACGGGAGTTCAGGCCCAATGCTTACACATGCTTTTCCCACAACCTATCCCGGCCACTAACATAAGGAGGTTAGCAGGTACGTCTACAGTCAGGCAGGATGCGGGAGGGTTCTGCCCTGTCCTCAGCTCTCACAGGGAAGCATGCCTAGAAGCCAGCTCTCAACTAGCTGCATTCTTATGACAGTGTGAAGGTAGCAGTATTCTGAGACAGGAGGTTCCCAGATTACCACTCTCCGGCACCTGGAGATACCCTCCAGGTCTGCATTGTTAACTTGCGTCTCAGAGGCCTCTGGCAAAAGTCTCTGGTGAAGACGTGGGAAACTCACTCTGCAGGCAGTGTGGAACTGTGAGGGACTGAGGGTGAGCTCAACTCTCAGCAGTAAGATGATTTTGGACAAGGCGTTCAGCTACCTTCTCACATATGGAACTTAGTATGTAGCACCAGTCTACCCCAGGAATTACTGGGAAATCGCTGGATTGAGCTTGGAGGCACTAGTCTTGTGTGCCGGGAGATTCCAGTTACCTCTCCCAACACTTCGGTGAAGCAGCGAGCCTAGGCCTTTTGGAAGCGAAAGGTAGCTGCAGGCAGGAGGTAGGGTTACAGGCCATAAGCTCAACTCTCAGAAGTGGGTATGCATGGGAGGCAGATGTCTGCTACCCACTCGGACATGCGAGTGGGAACCTAGCTACACTCTGATGAAGAAGGACTTTGGAAATCGCTGTATTCAACTCAGATACACGTGGGTTCAGGCACAACGATTCCACATGCTTTTCTCACAACCTTTCCCTGCCACTAACATGAGGACGTTAGCAGCTCCTTCTACAGTCAAGCAGGATGCGGGAGGGTTGTGCCCTGTCCTTAGCTCTCACAGGGAAGCATGCCTTGAAGCCACCTGTCAACTAGCTGCATTCTTATGGCAGGGTGAAGGTAGCAGTATTCTGAGACAGGAGGTTCCCAGATTACCACTCTACTGCACCTGGAGATACCCTCCAGGTCTGCATTGTTAACTTGCGTCTCATAGCCTCTGGCAAACGTCTCTGGTGAAGACGTGCGAAACTCACTCTGCAGGCAGTGTGGAACTGTGAGGGACTGAGGGTGAGCTCAACTCTCAGAAGTAAGATGATTTTGCACAAGGCGTTCAGCTACCTTCTCACATATGGAACTTAGTATGTAGCACCAGTCTACCCCAGGAATTACTAGGAAATCGCTTGATTGAGCTTGGAGGCACTCGTCTTGTGTGCCGGGAGATTCCAGTTACCTCTCCCAACACTTGCGTCAAGCAGCGAGCCTAGGCCTTTTGGAAGCGAAAGGTAGCGTTAGGCAGGATGTAGGGTTACAGGCCATAAGCTCAACTCTCAGAAGTGTGTATGCATGGGAGGCAGATGTCTGCTACCCACTCGGACATGGGAGTTGGAACCTAGCTACACTCCTATTGAAGAAGGATGTTGGAAATCGCTGTATTCAACTCAGATACACGGGAGTTCAGGCCCAATGCTTACACATGCTTTTCCCACAACCTATCCCGGCCACTAACATAAGGAGGTTAGCAGGTACGTCTACAGTCAGGCAGGATGCGGGAGGGTTCTGCCCTGTCCTCAGCTCTCACAGGGAAGCATGCCTAGAAGCCAGCTCTCAACTAGCTGCATTCTTATGACAGTGTGAAGGTAGCAGTATTCTGAGACAGGAGGTTCCCAGATTACCACTCTCCGGCACCTGGAGATACCCTCCAGGTCTGCATTGTTAACTTGCGTCTCAGAGGCCTCTGGCAAAAGTCTCTGGTGAAGACGTGGGAAACTCACTCTGCAGGCAGTGTGGAACTGTGAGGGACTGCGGGTGAGCTCAACTCTCAGCAGTAAGATGATTTTGGACAAGGCGTTCAGCTACCTTCTCACATATGGAACTTAGTATGTAGCACCAGTCTACCCCAGGAATTACTGGGAAATCGCTGGATTGAGCTTGGAGGCACTAGTCTTGTGTGCCGGGAGATTCCAGTTACCTCTCCCAACACTTCGGTGAAGCAGCGAGCCTAGGCCTTTTGGAAGCGAAAGGTAGCTGCAGGCAGGAGGTAGGGTTACAGGCCATAAGCTCAACTCTCAGAAGTGGGTATGCATGGGAGGCAGATGTCTGCTACCCACTCGGACATGCGAGTGGGAACCTAGCTACACTCTGATGAAGAAGGACTTTGGAAATCGCTGTATTCAACTCAGATACACGTGGGTTCAGGCACAACGATTCCACATGCTTTTCTCACAACCTTTCCCTGCCACTAACATGAGGACGTTAGCAGCTCCTTCTACAGTCAAGCAGGATGCGGGAGGGTTGTGCCCTGTCCTTAGCTCTCACAGGGAAGCATGCCTTGAAGCCACCTGTCAACTAGCTGCATTCTTATGGCAGGGTGAAGGTAGCAGTATTCTGAGACAGGAGGTTCCCAGATTACCACTCTACTGCACCTGGAGATACCCTCCAGGTCTGCATTGTTAACTTGCGTCTCATAGCCTCTGGCAAACGTCTCTGGTGAAGACGTGCGAAACTCACTCTGCAGGCAGTGTGGAACTGTGAGGGACTGAGGGTGAGCTCAACTCTCAGAAGTAAGATGATTTTGCACAAGGCGTTCAGCTACCTTCTCACATATGGAACTTAGTATGTAGCACCAGTCTACCCCAGGAATTACTAGGAAATCGCTTGATTGAGCTTGGAGGCACTCGTCTTGTGTGCCGGGAGATTCCAGTTACCTCTCCCAACACTTGCGTCAAGCAGCGAGCCTAGGCCTTTTGGAAGCGAAAGGTAGCGTTAGGCAGGATGTAGGGTTACAGGCCATAAGCTCAACTCTCAGAAGTGTGTATGCATGGGAGGCAGATGTCTGCTACCCACTCGGACATGGGAGTTGGAACCTAGCTACACTCCTATTGAAGAAGGATGTTGGAAATCGCTGTATTCAACTCAGATACACGGGAGTTCAGGCCCAATGCTTACACATGCTTTTCCCACAACCTATCCCGGCCACTAACATAAGGAGGTTAGCAGGTACGTCTACAGTCAGGCAGGATGCGGGAGGGTTCTGCCCTGTCCTCAGCTCTCACAGGGAAGCATGCCTAGAAGCCAGCTCTCAACTAGCTGCATTCTTATGACAGTGTGAAGGTAGCAGTATTCTGAGACAGGAGGTTCCCAGATTACCACTCTCCGGCACCTGGAGATACCCTCCAGGTCTGCATTGTTAACTTGCGTCTCAGAGGCCTCTGGCAAAAGTCTCTGGTGAAGACGTGGGAAACTCACTCTGCAGGCAGTGTGGAACTGTGAGGGACTGCGGGTGAGCTCAACTCTCAGCAGTAAGATGATTTTGGACAAGGCGTTCAGCTACCTTCTCACATATGGAACTTAGTATGTAGCACCAGTCTACCCCAGGAATTACTGGGAAATCGCTGGATTGAGCTTGGAGGCACTAGTCTTGTGTGCCGGGAGATTCCAGTTACCTCTCCCAACACTTCGGTGAAGCAGCGAGCCTAGGCCTTTTGGAAGCGAAAGGTAGCTGCAGGCAGGAGGTAGGGTTACAGGCCATAAGCTCAACTCTCAGAAGTGGGTATGCATGGGAGGCAGATGTCTGCTACCCACTCGGAAATGCGAGTGGGAACCTAGCTACACTCTGATGAAGAAGGACTTTGGAAATCGCTGTATTCAACTCAGATACACGTGGGTTCAGGCACAACGATTCCACATGCTTTTCTCACAACCTTTCCCTGCCACTAACATGAGGACGTTAGCAGCTCCTTCTACAGTCAAGCAGGATGCGGGAGGGTTGTGCCCTGTCCTTAGCTCTCACAGGGAAGCATGCCTTGAAGCCACCTGTCAACTAGCTGCATTCTTATGGCAGGGTGAAGGTAGCAGTATTCTGAGACAGGAGGTTCCCAGATTACCACTCTACTGCACCTGGAGATACCCTCCAGGTCTGCATTGTTAACTTGCGTCTCATAGCCTCTGGCAAACGTCTCTGGTGAAGACGTGCGAAACTCACTCTGCAGGCAGTGTGGAACTGTGAGGGACTGAGGGTGAGCTCAACTCTCAGAAGTAAGATGATTTTGGACAAGGCGTTCAGCTACCTTCTCACATATGGAACTTAGTATGTAGCACCAGTCTACCCCAGGAATTACTAGGAAATCGCTTGATTGAGCTTGGAGGCACTCGTCTTGTGTGCCGGGAGATTCCAGTTACCTCTCCCAACACTTGCGTCAAGCAGCGAGCCTAGGCCTTTTGGAAGCGAAAGGTAACGTTAGGCAGGATGTAGGGTTACAGGCCATAAGCTCAACTCTCAGAAGTGTGTATGCATGGGAGGCAGATGTCTGCTACCCACTCGGACATGGGAGTTGGAACCTAGCTACACTCCTATTGAAGAAGGATGTTGGAAATCGCTGTATTCAACTCAGATACACGGGAGTTCAGGCCCAATGCTTACACATGCTTTTCCCACAGCCTATCCCGGCCACTAACATAAGGAGGTTAGCAGGTACGTCTACAGTCAGGCAGGATGCGGGAGGGTTCTGCCCTGTCCTCAGCTCTCACAGGGAAGCATGCCTAGAAGCCAGCTCTCAACTAGCTGCATTCTTATAACAGTGTGAAGGTAGCAGTATTCTGAGACAGGAGGTTCCCTAATTACCACTCTCCGGCACCTGGAGATACCCTCCAGGTCTGCATTGTTAACTTGCGTCTCAGAGGCCTCTGGCAAAAGTCTCTGGTGAAGACGTGGGAAACTCACTCTGCAGGCAGTGTGGAACTGTGAGGGACTGAGGGTGAGCTCAACTCTCAGCAGTAAGATGATTTTGGACAAGGCGTTCAGCTACCTTCTCACATATGGAACTTAGTATGTAGCACCAGTCTACCCCAGGAATTACTGGGAAATCGCTGGATTGAGCTTGGAGGCACTAGTCTTGTGTGCCGGGAGATTCCAGTTACCTCTCCCAACACTTCGGTGAAGCAGCGAGCCTAGGCCTTTTGGAAGCGAAAGGTAGCTGCAGGCAGGAGGTAGGGTTACAGGCCATAAGCTCAACTCTCAGAAGTGGGTATGCATGGGAGGCAGATGTCTGCTACCCACTCGGACATGCGAGTGGGAACCTAGCTACACTCTGATGAAGAAGGACTTTGGAAATCGCTGTATTCAACTCAGATACACGTGGGTTCAGGCACAACGATTCCACATGCTTTTCTCACAACCTTTCCCTGCCACTAACATGAGGACGTTAGCAGCTCCTTCTACAGTCAAGCAGGATGCGGGAGGGTTGTGCCCTGTCCTTAGCTCTCACAGGGAAGCATGCCTTGAAGCCAGCTGTCAACTAGCTGCATTCTTATGGCAGGGTGAAGGTAGCAGTATTCTGAGACAGGAGGTTCCCAGATTACCACTCTACTGCACCTGGAGATACCCTCCAGGTCTGCATTGTTAACTTGCGTCTCATAGCCTCTGGCAAACGTCTCTGGTGAAGACGTGCGAAACTCACTCTGCAGGCAGTGTGGAACTGTGAGGGACTGAGGGTGAGCTCAACTCTCAGAAGTAAGATGATTTTGGACAAGGCGTTCAGCTACCTTCTCACATATGGAACTTAGTATGTAGCACCAGTCTACCCCAGGAATTACTAGGAAATCGCTTGATTGAGCTTGGAGGCACTCGTCTTGTGTGCCGGGAGATTCCAGTTACCTCTCCCAACACTTGCGTCAAGCAGCGAGCCTAGGCCTTTTGGAAGCGAAAGGTAGCGTTAGGCAGGATGTAGGGTTACAGGCCATAAGCTCAACTCTCAGAAGTGTGTATGCATGGGAGGCAGATGTCTGCTACCCACTCGGACATGGGAGTTGGAACCTAGCTACACTCCTATTGAAGAAGGATGTTGGAAATCGCTGTATTCAACTCAGATACACGGGAGTTCAGGCCCAATGCTTACACATGCTTTTCCCACAACCTATCCCGGCCACTAACATAAGGAGGTTAGCAGGTACGTCTACAGTCAGGCAGGATGCGGGAGGGTTCTGCCCTGTCCTCAGCTCTCACAGGGAAGCATGCCTAGAAGCCAGCTCTCAACTAGCTGCATTCTTATGACAGTGTGAAGGTAGCAGTATTCTGAGACAGGAGGTTCCCAGATTACCACTCTCCGGCACCTGGAGATACCCTCCAGGTCTGCATTGTTAACTTGCGTCTCAGAGGCCTCTGGCAAAAGTCTCTGGTGAAGACGTGGGAAACTCACTCTGCAGGCAGTGTGGAACTGTGAGGGACTGCGGGTGAGCTCAACTCTCAGCAGTAAGATGATTTTGGACAAGGCGTTCAGCTACCTTCTCACATATGGAACTTAGTATGTAGCACCAGTCTACCCCAGGAATTACTGGGAAATCGCTGGATTGAGCTTGGAGGCACTAGTCTTGTGTGCCGGGAGATTCCAGTTACCTCTCCCAACACTTCGGTGAAGCAGCGAGCCTAGGCCTTTTGGAAGCGAAAGGTAGCTGCAGGCAGGAGGTAGGGTTACAGGCCATAAGCTCAACTCTCAGAAGTGGGTATGCATGGGAGGCAGATGTCTGCTACCCACTCGGAAATGCGAGTGGGAACCTAGCTACACTCTGATGAAGAAGGACTTTGGAAATCGCTGTATTCAACTCAGATACACGTGGGTTCAGGCACAACGATTCCACATGCTTTTCTCACAACCTTTCCCTGCCACTAACATGAGGACGTTAGCAGCTCCTTCTACAGTCAAGCAGGATGCGGGAGGGTTGTGCCCTGTCCTTAGCTCTCACAGGGAAGCATGCCTTGAAGCCACCTGTCAACTAGCTGCATTCTTATGGCAGGGTGAAGGTAGCAGTATTCTGAGACAGGAGGTTCCCAGATTACCACTCTACTGCACCTGGAGATACCCTCCAGGTCTGCATTGTTAACTTGCGTCTCATAGCCTCTGGCAAACGTCTCTGGTGAAGACGTGCGAAACTCACTCTGCAGGCAGTGTGGAACTGTGAGGGACTGAGGGTGAGCTCAACTCTCAGAAGTAAGATGATTTTGGACAAGGCGTTCAGCTACCTTCTCACATATGGAACTTAGTATGTAGCACCAGTCTACCCCAGGAATTACTAGGAAATCGCTTGATTGAGCTTGGAGGCACTCGTCTTGTGTGCCGGGAGATTCCAGTTACCTCTCCCAACACTTGCGTCAAGCAGCGAGCCTAGGCCTTTTGGAAGCGAAAGGTAACGTTAGGCAGGATGTAGGGTTACAGGCCATAAGCTCAACTCTCAGAAGTGTGTATGCATGGGAGGCAGATGTCTGCTACCCACTCGGACATGGGAGTTGGAACCTAGCTACACTCCTATTGAAGAAGGATGTTGGAAATCGCTGTATTCAACTCAGATACACGGGAGTTCAGGCCCAATGCTTACACATGCTTTTCCCACAGCCTATCCCGGCCACTAACATAAGGAGGTTAGCAGGTACGTCTACAGTCAGGCAGGATGCGGGAGGGTTCTGCCCTGTCCTCAGCTCTCACAGGGAAGCATGCCTAGAAGCCAGCTCTCAACTAGCTGCATTCTTATAACAGTGTGAAGGTAGCAGTATTCTGAGACAGGAGGTTCCCTAATTACCACTCTCCGGCACCTGGAGATACCCTCCAGGTCTGCATTGTTAACTTGCGTCTCAGAGGCCTCTGGCAAAAGTCTCTGGTGAAGACGTGGGAAACTCACTCTGCAGGCAGTGTGGAACTGTGAGGGACTGAGGGTGAGCTCAACTCTCAGCAGTAAGATGATTTTGGACAAGGCGTTCAGCTACCTTCTCACATATGGAACTTAGTATGTAGCACCAGTCTACCCCAGGAATTACTGGGAAATCGCTGGATTGAGCTTGGAGGCACTAGTCTTGTGTGCCGGGAGATTCCAGTTACCTCTCCCAACACTTCGGTGAAGCAGCGAGCCTAGGCCTTTTGGAAGCGAAAGGTAGCTGCAGGCAGGAGGTAGGGTTACAGGCCATAAGCTCAACTCTCAGAAGTGGGTATGCATGGGAGGCAGATGTCTGCTACCCACTCGGACATGCGAGTGGGAACCTAGCTACACTCTGATGAAGAAGGACTTTGGAAATCGCTGTATTCAACTCAGATACACGTGGGTTCAGGCACAACGATTCCACATGCTTTTCTCACAACCTTTCCCTGCCACTAACATGAGGACGTTAGCAGCTCCTTCTACAGTCAAGCAGGATGCGGGAGGGTTGTGCCCTGTCCTTAGCTCTCACAGGGAAGCATGCCTTGAAGCCAGCTGTCAACTAGCTGCATTCTTATGGCAGGGTGAAGGTAGCAGTATTCTGAGACAGGAGGTTCCCAGATTACCACTCTACTGCACCTGGAGATACCCTCCAGGTCTGCATTGTTAACTTGCGTCTCATAGCCTCTGGCAAACGTCTCTGGTGAAGACGTGCGAAACTCACTCTGCAGGCAGTGTGGAACTGTGAGGGACTGAGGGTGAGCTCAACTCTCAGAAGTAAGATGATTTTGGACAAGGCGTTCAGCTACCTTCTCACATATGGAACTTAGTATGTAGCACCAGTCTACCCCAGGAATTACTAGGAAATCGCTTGATTGAGCTTGGAGGCACTCGTCTTGTGTGCCGGGAGATTCCAGTTACCTCTCCCAACACTTGCGTCAAGCAGCGAGCCTAGGCCTTTTGGAAGCGAAAGGTAGCGTTAGGCAGGATGTAGGGTTACAGGCCATAAGCTCAACTCTCAGAAGTGTGTATGCATGGGAGGCAGATGTCTGCTACCCACTCGGACATGGGAGTTGGAACCTAGCTACACTCCTATTGAAGAAGGATGTTGGAAATCGCTGTATTCAACTCAGATACACGGGAGTTCAGGCCCAATGCTTACACATGCTTTTCCCACAACCTATCCCGGCCACTAACATAAGGAGGTTAGCAGGTACGTCTACAGTCAGGCAGGATGCGGGAGGGTTCTGCCCTGTCCTCAGCTCTCACAGGGAAGCATGCCTAGAAGCCAGCTCTCAACTAGCTGCATTCTTATGACAGTGTGAAGGTAGCAGTATTCTGAGACAGGAGGTTCCCAGATTACCACTCTCCGGCACCTGGAGATACCCTCCAGGTCTGCATTGTTAACTTGCGTCTCAGAGGCCTCTGGCAAAAGTCTCTGGTGAAGACGTGGGAAACTCACTCTGCAGGCAGTGTGGAACTGTGAGGGACTGCGGGTGAGCTCAACTCTCAGCAGTAAGATGATTTTGGACAAGGCGTTCAGCTACCTTCTCACATATGGAACTTAGTATGTAGCACCAGTCTACCCCAGGAATTACTGGGAAATCGCTGGATTGAGCTTGGAGGCACTAGTCTTGTGTGCCGGGAGATTCCAGTTACCTCTCCCAACACTTCGGTGAAGCAGCGAGCCTAGGCCTTTTGGAAGCGAAAGGTAGCTGCAGGCAGGAGGTAGGGTTACAGGCCATAAGCTCAACTCTCAGAAGTGGGTATGCATGGGAGGCAGATGTCTGCTACCCACTCGGACATGCGAGTGGGAACCTAGCTACACTCTGATGAAGAAGGACTTTGGAAATCGCTGTATTCAACTCAGATACACGTGGGTTCAGGCACAACGATTCCACATGCTTTTCTCACAACCTTTCCCTGCCACTAACATGAGGACGTTAGCAGCTCCTTCTACAGTCAAGCAGGATGCGGGAGGGTTGTGCCCTGTCCTTAGCTCTCACAGGGAAGCATGCCTTGAAGCCACCTGTCAACTAGCTGCATTCTTATGGCAGGGTGAAGGTAGCAGTATTCTGAGACAGGAGGTTCCCAGATTACCACTCTACTGCACCTGGAGATACCCTCCAGGTCTGCATTGTTAACTTGCGTCTCATAGCCTCTGGCAAACGTCTCTGGTGAAGACGTGCGAAACTCACTCTGCAGGCAGTGTGGAACTGTGAGGGACTGAGGGTGAGCTCAACTCTCAGAAGTAAGATGATTTTGCACAAGGCGTTCAGCTACCTTCTCACATATGGAACTTAGTATGTAGCACCAGTCTACCCCAGGAATTACTAGGAAATCGCTTGATTGAGCTTGGAGGCACTCGTCTTGTGTGCCGGGAGATTCCAGTTACCTCTCCCAACACTTGCGTCAAGCAGCGAGCCTAGGCCTTTTGGAAGCGAAAGGTAGCGTTAGGCAGGATGTAGGGTTACAGGCCATAAGCTCAACTCTCAGAAGTGTGTATGCATGGGAGGCAGATGTCTGCTACCCACTCGGACATGGGAGTTGGAACCTAGCTACACTCCTATTGAAGAAGGATGTTGGAAATCGCTGTATTCAACTCAGATACACGTGGGTTCAGGCACAACGATTCCACATGCTTTTCTCACAACCTTTCCCTGCCACTAACATAAGGAGGTTAGCAGGTACGTCTACAGTCAGGCAGGATGCGGGAGGGTTCTGCCCTGTCCTCAGCTCTCACAGGGAAGCATGCCTTGAAGCCACCTGTCAACTAGCTGCATTCTTATGGCAGGGTGAAGGTAGCAGTATTCTGAGACAGGAGGTTCCCAGATTACCACTCTACTGCACCTGGAGATACCCTCCAGGTCTGCATTGTTAACTTGCGTCTCATAGCCTCTGGCAAACGTCTCTGGTGAAGACGTGCGAAACTCACTCTGCAGGCAGTGTGGAACTGTGAGGGACTGAGGGTGAGCTCAACTCTCAGAAGTAAGATGATTTTGGACAAGGCGTTCAGCTACCTTCTCACATATGGAACTTAGTATGTAGCACCAGTCTACCCCAGGAATTACTAGGAAATCGCTTGATTGAGCTTGGAGGCACTCGTCTTCTGTGCCGGGAGATTCCAGTTACCTCTCCCAACACTTGCGTCAAGCAGCGAGCCTAGGCCTTTTGGAAGCGAAAGGTAGCGTTAGGCAGGAGGTAGGGTTACAGGCCATAAGCTCAACTCTCAGAAGTGTGTATGCATGGGAGGCAGATGTCTGCTACCCACTCGGACATGGGAGTTGGAACCTAGCTACACTCCTATTGAAGAAGGATGTTGGAAATCGCTGTATTCAACTCAGATACACGGGAGTTCAGGCCCAATGCTTACACATGCTTTTCCCACAACCTATCCCGGCCACTAACATAAGGAGGTTAGCAGGTACGTCTACAGTCAGGCAGGATGCGGGAGGGTTCTGCCCTGTCCTCAGCTCTCACAGGGAAGCATGCCTAGAAGCCAGCTCTCAACTAGCTGCATTCTTATGACAGTGTGAAGGTAGCAGTATTCTGAGACAGGAGGTTCCCAGATTACCACTCTCCGGCACCTGGAGATACCCTCCAGGTCTGCATTGTTAACTTGCGTCTCAGAGGCCTCTGGCAAAAGTCTCTGGTGAAGACGTGGGAAACTCACTCTGCAGGCAGTGTGGAACTGTGAGGGACTGCGGGTGAGCTCAACTCTCAGCAGTAAGATGATTTTGGACAAGGCGTTCAGCTACCTTCTCACATATGGAACTTAGTATGTAGCACCAGTCTACCCCAGGAATTACTGGGAAATCGCTGGATTGAGCTTGGAGGCACTAGTCTTGTGTGCCGGGAGATTCCAGTTACCTCTCCCAACACTTCGGTGAAGCAGCGAGCCTAGGCCTTTTGGAAGCGAAAGGTAGCTGCAGGCAGGAGGTAGGGTTACAGGCCATAAGCTCAACTCTCAGAAGTGGGTATGCATGGGAGGCAGATGTCTGCTACCCACTCGGAAATGCGAGTGGGAACCTAGCTACACTCTGATGAAGAAGGACTTTGGAAATCGCTGTATTCAACTCAGATACACGTGGGTTCAGGCACAACGATTCCACATGCTTTTCTCACAACCTTTCCCTGCCACTAACATGAGGACGTTAGCAGCTCCTTCTACAGTCAAGCAGGATGCGGGAGGGTTGTGCCCTGTCCTTAGCTCTCACAGGGAAGCATGCCTTGAAGCCAGCTGTCAACTAGCTGCATTCTTATGGCAGGGTGAAGGTAGCAGTATTCTGAGACAGGAGGTTCCCAGATTACCACTCTACTGCACCTGGAGATACCCTCCAGGTCTGCATTGTTAACTTGCGTCTCATAGCCTCTGGCAAACGTCTCTGGTGAAGACGTGCGAAACTCACTCTGCAGGCAGTGTGGAACAGTGAGGGACTGAGGGTGAGCTCAACTCTCAGAAGTAAGATGATTTTGGACAAGGCGTTCAGCTACCTTCTCACATATGGAACTTAGTATGTAGCACCAGTCTACCCCAGGAATTACTAGGAAATCGCTTGATTGAGCTTGGAGGCACTCGTCTTCTGTGCCGGGAGATTCCAGTTACCTCTCCCAACACTTGCGTCAAGCAGCGAGCCTAGGCCTTTTGGAAGCGAAAGGTAGCGTTAGGCAGGATGTAGGGTTACAGGCCATAAGCTCAACTCTCAGAAGTGTGTATGCATGGGAGGCAGATGTCTGCTACCCACTCGGACATGGGAGTTGGAACCTAGCTACACTCCTATTGAAGAAGGATGTTGGAAATCGCTGTATTCAACTCAGATACACGGGAGTTCAGGCCCAATGCTTACACATGCTTTTCCCACAACCTATCCCGGCCACTAACATAAGGAGGTTAGCAGGTACGTCTACAGTCAGGCAGGATGCGGGAGGGTTCTGCCCTGTCCTCAGCTCTCACAGGGAAGCATGCCTAGAAGCCAGCTCTCAACTAGCTGCATTCTTATGACAGTGTGAAGGTAGCAGTATTCTGAGACAGGAGGTTCCCAGATTACCACTCTCCGGCACCTGGAGATACCCTCCAGGTCTGCATTGTTAACTTGCGTCTCAGAGGCCTCTGGCAAAAGTCTCTGGTGAAGACGTGGGAAACTCACTCTGCAGGCAGTGTGGAACTGTGAGGGACTGCGGGTGAGCTCAACTCTCAGCAGTAAGATGATTTTGGACAAGGCGTTCAGCTACCTTCTCACATATGGAACTTAGTATGTAGCACCAGTCTACCCCAGGAATTACTGGGAAATCGCTGGATTGAGCTTGGAGGCACTAGTCTTGTGTGCCGGGAGATTCCAGTTACCTCTCCCAACACTTCGGTGAAGCAGCGAGCCTAGGCCTTTTGGAAGCGAAAGGTAGCTGCAGGCAGGAGGTAGGGTTACAGGCCATAAGCTCAACTCTCAGAAGTGGGTATGCATGGGAGGCAGATGTCTGCTACCCACTCGGACATGCGAGTGGGAACCTAGCTACACTCTGATGAAGAAGGACTTTGGAAATCGCTGTATTCAACTCAGATACACGTGGGTTCAGGCACAACGATTCCACATGCTTTTCTCACAACCTTTCCCTGCCACTAACATGAGGACGTTAGCAGCTCCTTCTACAGTCAAGCAGGATGCGGGAGGGTTGTGCCCTGTCCTTAGCTCTCACAGGGAAGCATGCCTTGAAGCCACCTGTCAACTAGCTGCATTCTTATGGCAGGGTGAAGGTAGCAGTATTCTGAGACAGGAGGTTCCCAGATTACCACTCTACTGCACCTGGAGATACCCTCCAGGTCTGCATTGTTAACTTGCGTCTCATAGCCTCTGGCAAACGTCTCTGGTGAAGACGTGCGAAACTCACTCTGCAGGCAGTGTGGAACTGTGAGGGACTGAGGGTGAGCTCAACTCTCAGAAGTAAGATGATTTTGGACAAGGCGTTCAGCTACCTTCTCACATATGGAACTTAGTATGTAGCACCAGTCTACCCCAGGAATTACTAGGAAATCGCTTGATTGAGCTTGGAGGCACTCGTCTTCTGTGCCGGGAGATTCCAGTTACCTCTCCCAACACTTGCGTCAAGCAGCGAGCCTAGGCCTTTTGGAAGCGAAAGGTAGCGTTAGGCAGGATGTAGGGTTACAGGCCATAAGCTCAACTCTCAGAAGTGTGTATGCATGGGAGGCAGATGTCTGCTACCCACTCGGACATGGGAGTTGGAACCTAGCTACACTCCTATTGAAGAAGGATGTTGGAAATCGCTGTATTCAACTCAGATACACGGGAGTTCAGGCCCAATGCTTACACATGCTTTTCCCACAACCTATCCCGGCCACTAACATAAGGAGGTTAGCAGGTACGTCTACAGTCAGGCAGGATGCGGGAGGGTTCTGCCCTGTCCTCAGCTCTCACAGGGAAGCATGCCTAGAAGCCAGCTCTCAACTAGCTGCATTCTTATGACAGTGTGAAGGTAGCAGTATTCTGAGACAGGAGGTTCCCAGATTACCACTCTCCGGCACCTGGAGATACCCTCCAGGTCTGCATTGTTAACTTGCGTCTCAGAGGCCTCTGGCAAAAGTCTCTGGTGAAGACGTGGGAAACTCACTCTGCAGGCAGTGTGGAACTGTGAGGGACTGCGGGTGAGCTCAACTCTCAGCAGTAAGATGATTTTGGACAAGGCGTTCAGCTACCTTCTCACATATGGAACTTAGTATGTAGCACCAGTCTACCCCAGGAATTACTGGGAAATCGCTGGATTGAGCTTGGAGGCACTAGTCTTGTGTGCCGGGAGATTCCAGTTACCTCTCCCAACACTTCGGTGAAGCAGCGAGCCTAGGCCTTTTGGAAGCGAAAGGTAGCTGCAGGCAGGAGGTAGGGTTACAGGCCATAAGCTCAACTCTCAGAAGTGGGTATGCATGGGAGGCAGATGTCTGCTACCCACTCGGAAATGCGAGTGGGAACCTAGCTACACTCTGATGAAGAAGGACTTTGGAAATCGCTGTATTCAACTCAGATACACGTGGGTTCAGGCACAACGATTCCACATGCTTTTCTCACAACCTTTCCCTGCCACTAACATGAGGACGTTAGCAGCTCCTTCTACAGTCAAGCAGGATGCGGGAGGGTTGTGCCCTGTCCTTAGCTCTCACAGGGAAGCATGCCTTGAAGCCACCTGTCAACTAGCTGCATTCTTATGGCAGGGTGAAGGTAGCAGTATTCTGAGACAGGAGGTTCCCAGATTACCACTCTACTGCACCTGGAGATACCCTCCAGGTCTGCATTGTTAACTTGCGTCTCATAGCCTCTGGCAAACGTCTCTGGTGAAGACGTGCGAAACTCACTCTGCAGGCAGTGTGGAACTGTGAGGGACTGAGGGTGAGCTCAACTCTCAGAAGTAAGATGATTTTGGACAAGGCGTTCAGCTACCTTCTCACATATGGAACTTAGTATGTAGCACCAGTCTACCCCAGGAATTACTAGGAAATCGCTTGATTGAGCTTGGAGGCACTCGTCTTGTGTGCCGGGAGATTCCAGTTACCTCTCCCAACACTTGCGTCAAGCAGCGAGCCTAGGCCTTTTGGAAGCGAAAGGTAGCGTTAGGCAGGATGTAGGGTTACAGGCCATAAGCTCAACTCTCAGAAGTGTGTATGCATGGGAGGCAGATGTCTGCTACCCACTCGGACATGGGAGTTGGAACCTAGCTACACTCCTATTGAAGAAGGATGTTGGAAATCGCTGTATTCAACTCAGATACACGGGAGTTCAGGCCCAATGCTTACACATGCTTTTCCCACAACCTATCCCGGCCACTAACATAAGGAGGTTAGCAGGTACGTCTACAGTCAGGCAGGATGCGGGAGGGTTCTGCCCTGTCCTCAGCTCTCACAGGGAAGCATGTCTAGAAGCCAGCTCTCAACTAGCTGCATTCTTATGACAGTGTGAAGATAGCAGTATTCTGAGACAGGAGGTTCCCAGATTACCACTCTCCGGCACCTGGAGATACCCTCCAGGTCTGCATTGTTAACTTGCGTCTCAGAGGCCTCTGGCAAAAGTCTCTGGTGAAGACGTGGGAAACTCACTCTGCAGGCAGTGTGGAACTGTGAGGGACTGCGGGTGAGCTCAACTCTCAGCAGTAAGATGATTTTGGACAAGGCGTTCAGCTACCTTCTCACATATGGAACTTAGTATGTAGCACCAGTCTACCCCAGGAATTACTGGGAAATCGCTGGATTGAGCTTGGAGGCACTAGTCTTGTGTGCCGGGAGATTCCAGTTACCTCTCCCAACACTTCGGTGAAGCAGCGAGCCTAGGCCTTTTGGAAGCGAAAGGTAGCTGCAGGCAGGAGGTAGGGTTACAGGCCATAAGCTCAACTCTCAGAAGTGGGTATGCATGGGAGGCAGATGTCTGCTACCCACTCGGACATGCGAGTGGGAACCTAGCTACACTCTGATGAAGAAGGACTTTGGAAATCGCTGTATTCAACTCAGATACACGTGGGTTCAGGCACAACGATTCCACATGCTTTTCTCACAACCTTTCCCTGCCACTAACATGAGGACGTTAGCAGCTCCTTCTACAGTCAAGCAGGATGCGGGAGGGTTGTGCCCTGTCCTTAGCTCTCACAGGGAAGCATGCCTTGAAGCCAGCTGTCAACTAGCTGCATTCTTATGGCAGGGTGAAGGTAGCAGTATTCTGAGACAGGAGGTTCCCAGATTACCACTCTACTGCACCTGGAGATACCCTCCAGGTCTGCATTGTTAACTTGCGTCTCATAGCCTCTGGCAAACGTCTCTGGTGAAGACGTGCGAAACTCACTCTGCAGGCAGTGTGGAACAGTGAGGGACTGAGGGTGAGCTCAACTCTCAGAAGTAAGATGATTTTGGACAAGGCGTTCAGCTACCTTCTCACATATGGAACTTAGTATGTAGCACCAGTCTACCCCAGGAATTACTAGGAAATCGCTTGATTGAGCTTGGAGGCACTCGTCTTGTGTGCCGGGAGATTCCAGTTACCTCTCCCAACACTTGCGTCAAGCAGCGAGCCTAGGCCTTTTGGAAGCGAAAGGTAGCGTTAGGCAGGATGTAGGGTTACAGGCCATAAGCTCAACTCTCAGAAGTGTGTATGCATGGGAGGCAGATGTCTGCTACCCACTCGGACATGGGAGTTGGAACCTAGCTACACTCCTATTGAAGAAGGATGTTGGAAATCGCTGTATTCAACTCAGATACACGGGAGTTCAGGCCCAATGCTTACACATGCTTTTCCCACAACCTATCCCGGCCACTAACATAAGGAGGTTAGCAGGTACGTCTACAGTCAGGCAGGATGCGGGAGGGTTCTGCCCTGTCCTCAGCTCTCACAGGGAAGCATGCCTAGAAGCCAGCTCTCAACTAGCTGCATTCTTATGACAGTGTGAAGGTAGCAGTATTCTGAGACAGGAGGTTCCCAGATTACCACTCTCCGGCACCTGGAGATACCCTCCAGGTCTGCATTGTTAACTTGCGTCTCAGAGGCCTCTGGCAAAAGTCTCTGGTGAAGACGTGGGAAACTCACTCTGCAGGCAGTGTGGAACTGTGAGGGACTGCGGGTGAGCTCAACTCTCAGCAGTAAGATGATTTTGGACAAGGCGTTCAGCTACCTTCTCACATATGGAACTTAGTATGTAGCACCAGTCTACCCCAGGAATTACTGGGAAATCGCTGGATTGAGCTTGGAGGCACTAGTCTTGTGTGCCGGGAGATTCCAGTTACCTCTCCCAACACTTCGGTGAAGCAGCGAGCCTAGGCCTTTTGGAAGCGAAAGGTAGCTGCAGGCAGGAGGTAGGGTTACAGGCCATAAGCTCAACTCTCAGAAGTGGGTATGCATGGGAGGCAGATGTCTGCTACCCACTCGGAAATGCGAGTGGGAACCTAGCTACACTCTGATGAAGAAGGACTTTGGAAATCGCTGTATTCAACTCAGATACACGTGGGTTCAGGCACAACGATTCCACATGCTTTTCTCACAACCTTTCCCTGCCACTAACATGAGGACGTTAGCAGCTCCTTCTACAGTCAAGCAGGATGCGGGAGGGTTGTGCCCTGTCCTTAGCTCTCACAGGGAAGCATGCCTTGAAGCCACCTGTCAACTAGCTGCATTCTTATGGCAGGGTGAAGGTAGCAGTATTCTGAGACAGGAGGTTCCCAGATTACCACTCTACTGCACCTGGAGATACCCTCCAGGTCTGCATTGTTAACTTGCGTCTCATAGCCTCTGGCAAACGTCTCTGGTGAAGACGTGCGAAACTCACTCTGCAGGCAGTGTGGAACTGTGAGGGACTGAGGGTGAGCTCAACTCTCAGAAGTAAGATGATTTTGCACAAGGCGTTCAGCTACCTTCTCACATATGGAACTTAGTATGTAGCACCAGTCTACCCCAGGAATTACTAGGAAATCGCTTGATTGAGCTTGGAGGCACTCGTCTTGTGTGCCGGGAGATTCCAGTTACCTCTCCCAACACTTGCGTCAAGCAGCGAGCCTAGGCCTTTTGGAAGCGAAAGGTAGCGTTAGGCAGGATGTAGGGTTACAGGCCATAAGCTCAACTCTCAGAAGTGTGTATGCATGGGAGGCAGATGTCTGCTACCCACTCGGACATGGGAGTTGGAACCTAGCTACACTCCTATTGAAGAAGGATGTTGGAAATCGCTGTATTCAACTCAGATACACGGGAGTTCAGGCCCAATGCTTACACATGCTTTTCCCACAACCTATCCCGGCCACTAACATAAGGAGGTTAGCAGGTACGTCTACAGTCAGGCAGGATGCGGGAGGGTTCTGCCCTGTCCTCAGCTCTCACAGGGAAGCATGCCTAGAAGCCAGCTCTCAACTAGCTGCATTCTTATGACAGTGTGAAGGTAGCAGTATTCTGAGACAGGAGGTTCCCAGATTACCACTCTCCGGCACCTGGAGATACCCTCCAGGTCTGCATTGTTAACTTGCGTCTCAGAGGCCTCTGGCAAAAGTCTCTGGTGAAGACGTGGGAAACTCACTCTGCAGGCAGTGTGGAACTGTGAGGGACTGCGGGTGAGCTCAACTCTCAGCAGTAAGATGATTTTGGACAAGGCGTTCAGCTACCTTCTCACATATGGAACTTAGTATGTAGCACCAGTCTACCCCAGGAATTACTGGGAAATCGCTGGATTGAGCTTGGAGGCACTAGTCTTGTGTGCCGGGAGATTCCAGTTACCTCTCCCAACACTTCGGTGAAGCAGCGAGCCTAGGCCTTTTGGAAGCGAAAGGTAGCTGCAGGCAGGAGGTAGGGTTACAGGCCATAAGCTCAACTCTCAGAAGTGGGTATGCATGGGAGGCAGATGTCTGCTACCCACTCGGAAATGCGAGTGGGAACCTAGCTACACTCTGATGAAGAAGGACTTTGGAAATCGCTGTATTCAACTCAGATACACGTGGGTTCAGGCACAACGATTCCACATGCTTTTCTCACAACCTTTCCCTGCCACTAACATGAGGACGTTAGCAGCTCCTTCTACAGTCAAGCAGGATGCGGGAGGGTTGTGCCCTGTCCTTAGCTCTCACAGGGAAGCATGCCTTGAAGCCAGCTGTCAACTAGCTGCATTCTTATGGCAGGGTGAAGGTAGCAGTATTCTGAGACAGGAGGTTCCCAGATTACCACTCTACTGCACCTGGAGATACCCTCCAGGTCTGCATTGTTAACTTGCGTCTCATAGCCTCTGGCAAACGTCTCTGGTGAAGACGTGCGAAACTCACTCTGCAGGCAGTGTGGAACTGTGAGGGACTGAGGGTGAGCTCAACTCTCAGAAGTAAGATGATTTTGGACAAGGCGTTCAGCTACCTTCTCACATATGGAACTTAGTATGTAGCACCAGTCTACCCCAGGAATTACTAGGAAATCGCTTGATTGAGCTTGGAGGCACTCGTCTTGTGTGCCGGGAGATTCCAGTTACCTCTCCCAACACTTGCGTCAAGCAGCGAGCCTAGGCCTTTTGGAAGCGAAAGGTAGCGTTAGGCAGGATGTAGGGTTACAGGCCATAAGCTCAACTCTCAGAAGTGTGTATGCATGGGAGGCAGATGTCTGCTACCCACTCGGACATGGGAGTTGGAACCTAGCTACACTCCTATTGAAGAAGGATGTTGGAAATCGCTGTATTCAACTCAGATACACGGGAGTTCAGGCCCAATGCTTACACATGCTTTTCCCACAACCTATCCCGGCCACTAACATAAGGAGGTTAGCAGGTACGTCTACAGTCAGGCAGGATGCGGGAGGGTTCTGCCCTGTCCTCAGCTCTCACAGGGAAGCATGCCTAGAAGCCAGCTCTCAACTAGCTGCATTCTTATGACAGTGTGAAGGTAGCAGTATTCTGAGACAGGAGGTTCCCAGATTACCACTCTCCGGCACCTGGAGATACCCTCCAGGTCTGCATTGTTAACTTGCGTCTCAGAGGCCTCTGGCAAAAGTCTCTGGTGAAGACGTGGGAAACTCACTCTGCAGGCAGTGTGGAACTGTGAGGGACTGCGGGTGAGCTCAACTCTCAGCAGTAAGATGATTTTGGACAAGGCGTTCAGCTACCTTCTCACATATGGAACTTAGTATGTAGCACCAGTCTACCCCAGGAATTACTGGGAAATCGCTGGATTGAGCTTGGAGGCACTAGTCTTGTGTGCCGGGAGATTCCAGTTACCTCTCCCAACACTTCGGTGAAGCAGCGAGCCTAGGCCTTTTGGAAGCGAAAGGTAGCTGCAGGCAGGAGGTAGGGTTACAGGCCATAAGCTCAACTCTCAGAAGTGGGTATGCATGGGAGGCAGATGTCTGCTACCCACTCGGACATGCGAGTGGGAACCTAGCTACACTCTGATGAAGAAGGACTTTGGAAATCGCTGTATTCAACTCAGATACACGTGGGTTCAGGCACAACGATTCCACATGCTTTTCTCACAACCTTTCCCTGCCACTAACATGAGGACGTTAGCAGCTCCTTCTACAGTCAAGCAGGATGCGGGAGGGTTGTGCCCTGTCCTTAGCTCTCACAGGGAAGCATGCCTTGAAGCCACCTGTCAAC
Source organism: Canis lupus baileyi (assembly GCF_048164855.1). Classification (NCBI taxonomy): domain Eukaryota; kingdom Metazoa; phylum Chordata; class Mammalia; order Carnivora; family Canidae; genus Canis; species Canis lupus. Next base: position 93,058 of record NW_027326478.1, read on the forward strand.
TAGCTGCATTCTTATGGCAGGGTGAAGGTAGCAGTATTCTGAGACAGGAGGTTCCCAGATTACCACTCTACTGCACCTGGAGATACCCTCCAGGTCTGCATTGTTAACTTGCGTCTCATAGCCTCTGGCAAACGTCTCTGGTGAAGACGTGCGAAACTCACTCTGCAGGCAGTGTGGAACTGTGAGGGACTGAGGGTGAGCTCAACTCTCAGAAGTAAGATGATTTTGCACAAGGCGTTCAGCTACCTTCTCACATATGGAACTTAGTATGTAGCACCAGTCTACCCCAGGAATTACTAGGAAATCGCTTGATTGAGCTTGGAGGCACTCGTCTTGTGTGCCGGGAGATTCCAGTTACCTCTCCCAACACTTGCGTCAAGCAGCGAGCCTAGGCCTTTTGGAAGCGAAAGGTAGCGTTAGGCAGGATGTAGGGTTACAGGCCATAAGCTCAACTCTCAGAAGTGTGTATGCATGGGAGGCAGATGTCTGCTACCCACTCGGACATGGGAGTTGGAACCTAGCTACACTCCTATTGAAGAAGGATGTTGGAAATCGCTGTATTCAACTCAGATACACGTGGGTTCAGGCACAACGATTCCACATGCTTTTCTCACAACCTTTCCCTGCCACTAACATAAGGAGGTTAGCAGGTACGTCTACAGTCAGGCAGGATGCGGGAGGGTTCTGCCCTGTCCTCAGCTCTCACAGGGAAGCATGCCTTGAAGCCACCTGTCAACTAGCTGCATTCTTATGGCAGGGTGAAGGTAGCAGTATTCTGAGACAGGAGGTTCCCAGATTACCACTCTACTGCACCTGGAGATACCCTCCAGGTCTGCATTGTTAACTTGCGTCTCATAGCCTCTGGCAAACGTCTCTGGTGAAGACGTGCGAAACTCACTCTGCAGGCAGTGTGGAACTGTGAGGGACTGAGGGTGAGCTCAACTCTCAGAAGTAAGATGATTTTGGACAAGGCGTTCAGCTACCTTCTCACATATGGAACTTAGTATGTAGCACCAGTCTACCCCAGGAATTACTAGGAAATCGCTTGATTGAGCTTGGAGGCACTCGTCTTCTGTGCCGGGAGATTCCAGTTACCTCTCCCAACACTTGCGTCAAGCAGCGAGCCTAGGCCTTTTGGAAGCGAAAGGTAGCGTTAGGCAGGAGGTAGGGTTACAGGCCATAAGCTCAACTCTCAGAAGTGTGTATGCATGGGAGGCAGATGTCTGCTACCCACTCGGACATGGGAGTTGGAACCTAGCTACACTCCTATTGAAGAAGGATGTTGGAAATCGCTGTATTCAACTCAGATACACGGGAGTTCAGGCCCAATGCTTACACATGCTTTTCCCACAACCTATCCCGGCCACTAACATAAGGAGGTTAGCAGGTACGTCTACAGTCAGGCAGGATGCGGGAGGGTTCTGCCCTGTCCTCAGCTCTCACAGGGAAGCATGCCTAGAAGCCAGCTCTCAACTAGCTGCATTCTTATGACAGTGTGAAGGTAGCAGTATTCTGAGACAGGAGGTTCCCAGATTACCACTCTCCGGCACCTGGAGATACCCTCCAGGTCTGCATTGTTAACTTGCGTCTCAGAGGCCTCTGGCAAAAGTCTCTGGTGAAGACGTGGGAAACTCACTCTGCAGGCAGTGTGGAACTGTGAGGGACTGCGGGTGAGCTCAACTCTCAGCAGTAAGATGATTTTGGACAAGGCGTTCAGCTACCTTCTCACATATGGAACTTAGTATGTAGCACCAGTCTACCCCAGGAATTACTGGGAAATCGCTGGATTGAGCTTGGAGGCACTAGTCTTGTGTGCCGGGAGATTCCAGTTACCTCTCCCAACACTTCGGTGAAGCAGCGAGCCTAGGCCTTTTGGAAGCGAAAGGTAGCTGCAGGCAGGAGGTAGGGTTACAGGCCATAAGCTCAACTCTCAGAAGTGGGTATGCATGGGAGGCAGATGTCTGCTACCCACTCGGAAATGCGAGTGGGAACCTAGCTACACTCTGATGAAGAAGGACTTTGGAAATCGCTGTATTCAACTCAGATACACGTGGGTTCAGGCACAACGATTCCACATGCTTTTCTCACAACCTTTCCCTGCCACTAACATGAGGACGTTAGCAGCTCCTTCTACAGTCAAGCAGGATGCGGGAGGGTTGTGCCCTGTCCTTAGCTCTCACAGGGAAGCATGCCTTGAAGCCAGCTGTCAACTAGCTGCATTCTTATGGCAGGGTGAAGGTAGCAGTATTCTGAGACAGGAGGTTCCCAGATTACCACTCTACTGCACCTGGAGATACCCTCCAGGTCTGCATTGTTAACTTGCGTCTCATAGCCTCTGGCAAACGTCTCTGGTGAAGACGTGCGAAACTCACTCTGCAGGCAGTGTGGAACAGTGAGGGACTGAGGGTGAGCTCAACTCTCAGAAGTAAGATGATTTTGGACAAGGCGTTCAGCTACCTTCTCACATATGGAACTTAGTATGTAGCACCAGTCTACCCCAGGAATTACTAGGAAATCGCTTGATTGAGCTTGGAGGCACTCGTCTTCTGTGCCGGGAGATTCCAGTTACCTCTCCCAACACTTGCGTCAAGCAGCGAGCCTAGGCCTTTTGGAAGCGAAAGGTAGCGTTAGGCAGGATGTAGGGTTACAGGCCATAAGCTCAACTCTCAGAAGTGTGTATGCATGGGAGGCAGATGTCTGCTACCCACTCGGACATGGGAGTTGGAACCTAGCTACACTCCTATTGAAGAAGGATGTTGGAAATCGCTGTATTCAACTCAGATACACGGGAGTTCAGGCCCAATGCTTACACATGCTTTTCCCACAACCTATCCCGGCCACTAACATAAGGAGGTTAGCAGGTACGTCTACAGTCAGGCAGGATGCGGGAGGGTTCTGCCCTGTCCTCAGCTCTCACAGGGAAGCATGCCTAGAAGCCAGCTCTCAACTAGCTGCATTCTTATGACAGTGTGAAGGTAGCAGTATTCTGAGACAGGAGGTTCCCAGATTACCACTCTCCGGCACCTGGAGATACCCTCCAGGTCTGCATTGTTAACTTGCGTCTCAGAGGCCTCTGGCAAAAGTCTCTGGTGAAGACGTGGGAAACTCACTCTGCAGGCAGTGTGGAACTGTGAGGGACTGCGGGTGAGCTCAACTCTCAGCAGTAAGATGATTTTGGACAAGGCGTTCAGCTACCTTCTCACATATGGAACTTAGTATGTAGCACCAGTCTACCCCAGGAATTACTGGGAAATCGCTGGATTGAGCTTGGAGGCACTAGTCTTGTGTGCCGGGAGATTCCAGTTACCTCTCCCAACACTTCGGTGAAGCAGCGAGCCTAGGCCTTTTGGAAGCGAAAGGTAGCTGCAGGCAGGAGGTAGGGTTACAGGCCATAAGCTCAACTCTCAGAAGTGGGTATGCATGGGAGGCAGATGTCTGCTACCCACTCGGACATGCGAGTGGGAACCTAGCTACACTCTGATGAAGAAGGACTTTGGAAATCGCTGTATTCAACTCAGATACACGTGGGTTCAGGCACAACGATTCCACATGCTTTTCTCACAACCTTTCCCTGCCACTAACATGAGGACGTTAGCAGCTCCTTCTACAGTCAAGCAGGATGCGGGAGGGTTGTGCCCTGTCCTTAGCTCTCACAGGGAAGCATGCCTTGAAGCCACCTGTCAACTAGCTGCATTCTTATGGCAGGGTGAAGGTAGCAGTATTCTGAGACAGGAGGTTCCCAGATTACCACTCTACTGCACCTGGAGATACCCTCCAGGTCTGCATTGTTAACTTGCGTCTCATAGCCTCTGGCAAACGTCTCTGGTGAAGACGTGCGAAACTCACTCTGCAGGCAGTGTGGAACTGTGAGGGACTGAGGGTGAGCTCAACTCTCAGAAGTAAGATGATTTTGGACAAGGCGTTCAGCTACCTTCTCACATATGGAACTTAGTATGTAGCACCAGTCTACCCCAGGAATTACTAGGAAATCGCTTGATTGAGCTTGGAGGCACTCGTCTTCTGTGCCGGGAGATTCCAGTTACCTCTCCCAACACTTGCGTCAAGCAGCGAGCCTAGGCCTTTTGGAAGCGAAAGGTAGCGTTAGGCAGGATGTAGGGTTACAGGCCATAAGCTCAACTCTCAGAAGTGTGTATGCATGGGAGGCAGATGTCTGCTACCCACTCGGACATGGGAGTTGGAACCTAGCTACACTCCTATTGAAGAAGGATGTTGGAAATCGCTGTATTCAACTCAGATACACGGGAGTTCAGGCCCAATGCTTACACATGCTTTTCCCACAACCTATCCCGGCCACTAACATAAGGAGGTTAGCAGGTACGTCTACAGTCAGGCAGGATGCGGGAGGGTTCTGCCCTGTCCTCAGCTCTCACAGGGAAGCATGCCTAGAAGCCAGCTCTCAACTAGCTGCATTCTTATGACAGTGTGAAGGTAGCAGTATTCTGAGACAGGAGGTTCCCAGATTACCACTCTCCGGCACCTGGAGATACCCTCCAGGTCTGCATTGTTAACTTGCGTCTCAGAGGCCTCTGGCAAAAGTCTCTGGTGAAGACGTGGGAAACTCACTCTGCAGGCAGTGTGGAACTGTGAGGGACTGCGGGTGAGCTCAACTCTCAGCAGTAAGATGATTTTGGACAAGGCGTTCAGCTACCTTCTCACATATGGAACTTAGTATGTAGCACCAGTCTACCCCAGGAATTACTGGGAAATCGCTGGATTGAGCTTGGAGGCACTAGTCTTGTGTGCCGGGAGATTCCAGTTACCTCTCCCAACACTTCGGTGAAGCAGCGAGCCTAGGCCTTTTGGAAGCGAAAGGTAGCTGCAGGCAGGAGGTAGGGTTACAGGCCATAAGCTCAACTCTCAGAAGTGGGTATGCATGGGAGGCAGATGTCTGCTACCCACTCGGAAATGCGAGTGGGAACCTAGCTACACTCTGATGAAGAAGGACTTTGGAAATCGCTGTATTCAACTCAGATACACGTGGGTTCAGGCACAACGATTCCACATGCTTTTCTCACAACCTTTCCCTGCCACTAACATGAGGACGTTAGCAGCTCCTTCTACAGTCAAGCAGGATGCGGGAGGGTTGTGCCCTGTCCTTAGCTCTCACAGGGAAGCATGCCTTGAAGCCACCTGTCAACTAGCTGCATTCTTATGGCAGGGTGAAGGTAGCAGTATTCTGAGACAGGAGGTTCCCAGATTACCACTCTACTGCACCTGGAGATACCCTCCAGGTCTGCATTGTTAACTTGCGTCTCATAGCCTCTGGCAAACGTCTCTGGTGAAGACGTGCGAAACTCACTCTGCAGGCAGTGTGGAACTGTGAGGGACTGAGGGTGAGCTCAACTCTCAGAAGTAAGATGATTTTGGACAAGGCGTTCAGCTACCTTCTCACATATGGAACTTAGTATGTAGCACCAGTCTACCCCAGGAATTACTAGGAAATCGCTTGATTGAGCTTGGAGGCACTCGTCTTGTGTGCCGGGAGATTCCAGTTACCTCTCCCAACACTTGCGTCAAGCAGCGAGCCTAGGCCTTTTGGAAGCGAAAGGTAGCGTTAGGCAGGATGTAGGGTTACAGGCCATAAGCTCAACTCTCAGAAGTGTGTATGCATGGGAGGCAGATGTCTGCTACCCACTCGGACATGGGAGTTGGAACCTAGCTACACTCCTATTGAAGAAGGATGTTGGAAATCGCTGTATTCAACTCAGATACACGGGAGTTCAGGCCCAATGCTTACACATGCTTTTCCCACAACCTATCCCGGCCACTAACATAAGGAGGTTAGCAGGTACGTCTACAGTCAGGCAGGATGCGGGAGGGTTCTGCCCTGTCCTCAGCTCTCACAGGGAAGCATGTCTAGAAGCCAGCTCTCAACTAGCTGCATTCTTATGACAGTGTGAAGATAGCAGTATTCTGAGACAGGAGGTTCCCAGATTACCACTCTCCGGCACCTGGAGATACCCTCCAGGTCTGCATTGTTAACTTGCGTCTCAGAGGCCTCTGGCAAAAGTCTCTGGTGAAGACGTGGGAAACTCACTCTGCAGGCAGTGTGGAACTGTGAGGGACTGCGGGTGAGCTCAACTCTCAGCAGTAAGATGATTTTGGACAAGGCGTTCAGCTACCTTCTCACATATGGAACTTAGTATGTAGCACCAGTCTACCCCAGGAATTACTGGGAAATCGCTGGATTGAGCTTGGAGGCACTAGTCTTGTGTGCCGGGAGATTCCAGTTACCTCTCCCAACACTTCGGTGAAGCAGCGAGCCTAGGCCTTTTGGAAGCGAAAGGTAGCTGCAGGCAGGAGGTAGGGTTACAGGCCATAAGCTCAACTCTCAGAAGTGGGTATGCATGGGAGGCAGATGTCTGCTACCCACTCGGACATGCGAGTGGGAACCTAGCTACACTCTGATGAAGAAGGACTTTGGAAATCGCTGTATTCAACTCAGATACACGTGGGTTCAGGCACAACGATTCCACATGCTTTTCTCACAACCTTTCCCTGCCACTAACATGAGGACGTTAGCAGCTCCTTCTACAGTCAAGCAGGATGCGGGAGGGTTGTGCCCTGTCCTTAGCTCTCACAGGGAAGCATGCCTTGAAGCCAGCTGTCAACTAGCTGCATTCTTATGGCAGGGTGAAGGTAGCAGTATTCTGAGACAGGAGGTTCCCAGATTACCACTCTACTGCACCTGGAGATACCCTCCAGGTCTGCATTGTTAACTTGCGTCTCATAGCCTCTGGCAAACGTCTCTGGTGAAGACGTGCGAAACTCACTCTGCAGGCAGTGTGGAACAGTGAGGGACTGAGGGTGAGCTCAACTCTCAGAAGTAAGATGATTTTGGACAAGGCGTTCAGCTACCTTCTCACATATGGAACTTAGTATGTAGCACCAGTCTACCCCAGGAATTACTAGGAAATCGCTTGATTGAGCTTGGAGGCACTCGTCTTGTGTGCCGGGAGATTCCAGTTACCTCTCCCAACACTTGCGTCAAGCAGCGAGCCTAGGCCTTTTGGAAGCGAAAGGTAGCGTTAGGCAGGATGTAGGGTTACAGGCCATAAGCTCAACTCTCAGAAGTGTGTATGCATGGGAGGCAGATGTCTGCTACCCACTCGGACATGGGAGTTGGAACCTAGCTACACTCCTATTGAAGAAGGATGTTGGAAATCGCTGTATTCAACTCAGATACACGGGAGTTCAGGCCCAATGCTTACACATGCTTTTCCCACAACCTATCCCGGCCACTAACATAAGGAGGTTAGCAGGTACGTCTACAGTCAGGCAGGATGCGGGAGGGTTCTGCCCTGTCCTCAGCTCTCACAGGGAAGCATGCCTAGAAGCCAGCTCTCAACTAGCTGCATTCTTATGACAGTGTGAAGGTAGCAGTATTCTGAGACAGGAGGTTCCCAGATTACCACTCTCCGGCACCTGGAGATACCCTCCAGGTCTGCATTGTTAACTTGCGTCTCAGAGGCCTCTGGCAAAAGTCTCTGGTGAAGACGTGGGAAACTCACTCTGCAGGCAGTGTGGAACTGTGAGGGACTGCGGGTGAGCTCAACTCTCAGCAGTAAGATGATTTTGGACAAGGCGTTCAGCTACCTTCTCACATATGGAACTTAGTATGTAGCACCAGTCTACCCCAGGAATTACTGGGAAATCGCTGGATTGAGCTTGGAGGCACTAGTCTTGTGTGCCGGGAGATTCCAGTTACCTCTCCCAACACTTCGGTGAAGCAGCGAGCCTAGGCCTTTTGGAAGCGAAAGGTAGCTGCAGGCAGGAGGTAGGGTTACAGGCCATAAGCTCAACTCTCAGAAGTGGGTATGCATGGGAGGCAGATGTCTGCTACCCACTCGGAAATGCGAGTGGGAACCTAGCTACACTCTGATGAAGAAGGACTTTGGAAATCGCTGTATTCAACTCAGATACACGTGGGTTCAGGCACAACGATTCCACATGCTTTTCTCACAACCTTTCCCTGCCACTAACATGAGGACGTTAGCAGCTCCTTCTACAGTCAAGCAGGATGCGGGAGGGTTGTGCCCTGTCCTTAGCTCTCACAGGGAAGCATGCCTTGAAGCCACCTGTCAACTAGCTGCATTCTTATGGCAGGGTGAAGGTAGCAGTATTCTGAGACAGGAGGTTCCCAGATTACCACTCTACTGCACCTGGAGATACCCTCCAGGTCTGCATTGTTAACTTGCGTCTCATAGCCTCTGGCAAACGTCTCTGGTGAAGACGTGCGAAACTCACTCTGCAGGCAGTGTGGAACTGTGAGGGACTGAGGGTGAGCTCAACTCTCAGAAGTAAGATGATTTTGCACAAGGCGTTCAGCTACCTTCTCACATATGGAACTTAGTATGTAGCACCAGTCTACCCCAGGAATTACTAGGAAATCGCTTGATTGAGCTTGGAGGCACTCGTCTTGTGTGCCGGGAGATTCCAGTTACCTCTCCCAACACTTGCGTCAAGCAGCGAGCCTAGGCCTTTTGGAAGCGAAAGGTAGCGTTAGGCAGGATGTAGGGTTACAGGCCATAAGCTCAACTCTCAGAAGTGTGTATGCATGGGAGGCAGATGTCTGCTACCCACTCGGACATGGGAGTTGGAACCTAGCTACACTCCTATTGAAGAAGGATGTTGGAAATCGCTGTATTCAACTCAGATACACGGGAGTTCAGGCCCAATGCTTACACATGCTTTTCCCACAACCTATCCCGGCCACTAACATAAGGAGGTTAGCAGGTACGTCTACAGTCAGGCAGGATGCGGGAGGGTTCTGCCCTGTCCTCAGCTCTCACAGGGAAGCATGCCTAGAAGCCAGCTCTCAACTAGCTGCATTCTTATGACAGTGTGAAGGTAGCAGTATTCTGAGACAGGAGGTTCCCAGATTACCACTCTCCGGCACCTGGAGATACCCTCCAGGTCTGCATTGTTAACTTGCGTCTCAGAGGCCTCTGGCAAAAGTCTCTGGTGAAGACGTGGGAAACTCACTCTGCAGGCAGTGTGGAACTGTGAGGGACTGCGGGTGAGCTCAACTCTCAGCAGTAAGATGATTTTGGACAAGGCGTTCAGCTACCTTCTCACATATGGAACTTAGTATGTAGCACCAGTCTACCCCAGGAATTACTGGGAAATCGCTGGATTGAGCTTGGAGGCACTAGTCTTGTGTGCCGGGAGATTCCAGTTACCTCTCCCAACACTTCGGTGAAGCAGCGAGCCTAGGCCTTTTGGAAGCGAAAGGTAGCTGCAGGCAGGAGGTAGGGTTACAGGCCATAAGCTCAACTCTCAGAAGTGGGTATGCATGGGAGGCAGATGTCTGCTACCCACTCGGAAATGCGAGTGGGAACCTAGCTACACTCTGATGAAGAAGGACTTTGGAAATCGCTGTATTCAACTCAGATACACGTGGGTTCAGGCACAACGATTCCACATGCTTTTCTCACAACCTTTCCCTGCCACTAACATGAGGACGTTAGCAGCTCCTTCTACAGTCAAGCAGGATGCGGGAGGGTTGTGCCCTGTCCTTAGCTCTCACAGGGAAGCATGCCTTGAAGCCACCTGTCAACTAGCTGCATTCTTATGGCAGGGTGAAGGTAGCAGTATTCTGAGACAGGAGGTTCCCAGATTACCACTCTACTGCACCTGGAGATACCCTCCAGGTCTGCATTGTTAACTTGCGTCTCATAGCCTCTGGCAAACGTCTCTGGTGAAGACGTGCGAAACTCACTCTGCAGGCAGTGTGGAACAGTGAGGGACTGAGGGTGAGCTCAACTCTCAGAAGTAAGATGATTTTGGACAAGGCGTTCAGCTACCTTCTCACATATGGAACTTAGTATGTAGCACCAGTCTACCCCAGGAATTACTAGGAAATCGCTTGATTGAGCTTGGAGGCACTCGTCTTGTGTGCCGGGAGATTCCAGTTACCTCTCCCAACACTTGCGTCAAGCAGCGAGCCTAGGCCTTTTGGAAGCGAAAGGTAGCGTTAGGCAGGATGTAGGGTTACAGGCCATAAGCTCAACTCTCAGAAGTGTGTATGCATGGGAGGCAGATGTCTGCTACCCACTCGGACATGGGAGTTGGAACCTAGCTACACTCCTATTGAAGAAGGATGTTGGAAATCGCTGTATTCAACTCACATACACGGGAGTTCAGGCCCAATGCTTACACATGCTTTTCCCACAACCTATCCCGGCCACTAACATAAGGAGGTTAGCAGGTACGTCTACAGTCAGGCAGGATGCGGGAGGGTTCTGCCCTGTCCTCAGCTCTCACAGGGAAGCATGCCTAGAAGCCAGCTCTCAACTAGCTGCATTCTTATGACAGTGTGAAGGTAGCAGTATTCTGAGACAGGAGGTTCCCAGATTACCACTCTCCGGCACCTGGAGATACCCTCCAGGTCTGCATTGTTAACTTGCGTCTCAGAGGCCTCTGGCAAAAGTCTCTGGTGAAGACGTGGGAAACTCACTCTGCAGGCAGTGTGGAACTGTGAGGGACTGCGGGTGAGCTCAACTCTCAGCAGTAAGATGATTTTGGACAAGGCGTTCAGCTACCTTCTCACATATGGAACTTAGTATGTAGCACCAGTCTACCCCAGGAATTACTGGGAAATCGCTGGATTGAGCTTGGAGGCACTAGTCTTGTGTGCCGGGAGATTCCAGTTACCTCTCCCAACACTTCGGTGAAGCAGCGAGCCTAGGCCTTTTGGAAGCGAAAGGTAGCTGCAGGCAGGAGGTAGGGTTACAGGCCATAAGCTCAACTCTCAGAAGTGGGTATGCATGGGAGGCAGATGTCTGCTACCCACTCGGACATGCGAGTGGGAACCTAGCTACACTCTGATGAAGAAGGACTTTGGAAATCGCTGTATTCAACTCAGATACACGTGGGTTCAGGCACAACGATTCCACATGCTTTTCTCACAACCTTTCCCTGCCACTAACATGAGGACGTTAGCAGCTCCTTCTACAGTCAAGCAGGATGCGGGAGGGTTGTGCCCTGTCCTTAGCTCTCACAGGGAAGCATGCCTTGAAGCCACCTGTCAACTAGCTGCATTCTTATGGCAGGGTGAAGGTAGCAGTATTCTGAGACAGGAGGTTCCCAGATTACCACTCTACTGCACCTGGAGATACCCTCCAGGTCTGCATTGTTAACTTGCGTCTCATAGCCTCTGGCAAACGTCTCTGGTGAAGACGTGCGAAACTCACTCTGCAGGCAGTGTGGAACTGTGAGGGACTGAGGGTGAGCTCAACTCTCAGAAGTAAGATGATTTTGGACAAGGCGTTCAGCTACCTTCTCACATATGGAACTTAGTATGTAGCACCAGTCTACCCCAGGAATTACTAGGAAATCGCTTGATTGAGCTTGGAGGCACTCGTCTTGTGTGCCGGGAGATTCCAGTTACCTCTCCCAACACTTGCGTCAAGCAGCGAGCCTAGGCCTTTTGGAAGCGAAAGGTAGCGTTAGGCAGGATGTAGGGTTACAGGCCATAAGCTCAACTCTCAGAAGTGTGTATGCATGGGAGGCAGATGTCTGCTACCCACTCGGACATGGGAGTTGGAACCTAGCTACACTCCTATTGAAGAAGGATGTTGGAAATCGCTGTATTCAACTCAGATACACGGGAGTTCAGGCCCAATGCTTACACATGCTTTTCCCACAACCTATCCCGGCCACTAACATAAGGAGGTTAGCAGGTACGTCTACAGTCAGGCAGGATGCGGGAGGGTTCTGCCCTGTCCTCAGCTCTCACAGGGAAGCATGCCTAGAAGCCAGCTCTCAACTAGCTGCATTCTTATGACAGTGTGAAGGTAGCAGTATTCTGAGACAGGAGGTTCCCAGATTACCACTCTCCGGCACCTGGAGATACCCTCCAGGTCTGCATTGTTAACTTGCGTCTCATAGCCTCTGGCAAAAGTCTCTGGTGAAGACGTGGGAAACTCACTCTGCAGGCAGTGTGGAACTGTGAGGGACTGAGGGTGAGCTCAACTCTCAGCAGTAAGATGATTTTGGACAAGGCGTTCAGCTACCTTCTCACATATGGAACTTAGTATGTAGCACCAGTCTACCCCAGGAATTACTGGGAAATCGCTGGATTGAGCTTGGAGGCACTAGTCTTGTGTGCCGGGAGATTCCAGTTACCTCTCCCAACACTTCGGTGAAGCAGCGAGCCTAGGCCTTTTGGAAGCGAAAGGTAGCTGCAGGCAGGAGGTAGGGTTACAGGCCATAAGCTCAACTCTCAGAAGTGGGTATGCATGGGAGGCAGATGTCTGCTACCCACTCGGACATGCGAGTGGGAACCTAGCTACACTCTGATGAAGAAGGACTTTGGAAATCGCTGTATTCAACTCAGATACACGTGGGTTCAGGCACAACGATTCCACATGCTTTTCTCACAACCTTTCCCTGCCACTAACATGAGGACGTTAGCAGCTCCTTCTACAGTCAAGCAGGATGCGGGAGGGTTGTGCCCTGTCCTTAGCTCTCACAGGGAAGCATGCCTTGAAGCCACCTGTCAACTAGCTGCATTCTTATGGCAGGGTGAAGGTAGCAGTATTCTGAGACAGGAGGTTCCCAGATTACCACTCTACTGCACCTGGAGATACCCTCCAGGTCTGCATTGTTAACTTGCGTCTCATAGCCTCTGGCAAACGTCTCTGGTGAAGACGTGCGAAACTCACTCTGCAGGCAGTGTGGAACTGTGAGGGACTGAGGGTGAGCTCAACTCTCAGAAGTAAGATGATTTTGGACAAGGCGTTCAGCTACCTTCTCACATATGGAACTTAGTATGTAGCACCAGTCTACCCCAGGAATTACTAGGAAATCGCTTGATTGAGCTTGGAGGCACTCGTCTTGTGTGCCGGGAGATTCCAGTTACCTCTCCCAACACTTGCGTCAAGCAGCGAGCCTAGGCCTTTTGGAAGCGAAAGGTAGCGTTAGGCAGGATGTAGGGTTACAGGCCATAAGCTCAACTCTCAGAAGTGTGTATGCATGGGAGGCAGATGTCTGCTACCCACTCGGACATGGGAGTTGGAACCTAGCTACACTCCTATTGAAGAAGGATGTTGGAAATCGCTGTATTCAACTCAGATACACGGGAGTTCAGGCCCAATGCTTACACATGCTTTTCCCACAACCTATCCCGGCCACTAACATAAGGAGGTTAGCAGGTACGTCTACAGTCAGGCAGGATGCGGGAGGGTTCTGCCCTGTCCTCAGCTCTCACAGGGAAGCATGCCTAGAAGCCAGCTCTCAACTAGCTGCATTCTTATGACAGTGTGAAGGTAGCAGTATTCTGAGACAGGAGGTTCCCAGATTACCACTCTCCGGCACCTGGAGATACCCTCCAGGTCTGCATTGTTAACTTGCGTCTCAGAGGCCTCTGGCAAAAGTCTCTGGTGAAGACGTGGGAAACTCACTCTGCAGGCAGTGTGGAACTGTGAGGGACTGAGGGTGAGCTCAACTCTCAGCAGTAAGATGATTTTGGACAAGGCGTTCAGCTACCTTCTCACATATGGAACTTAGTATGTAGCACCAGTCTACCCCAGGAATTACTGGGAAATCGCTGGATTGAGCTTGGAGGCACTAGTCTTGTGTGCCGGGAGATTCCAGTTACCTCTCCCAACACTTCGGTGAAGCAGCGAGCCTAGGCCTTTTGGAAGCGAAAGGTAGCTGCAGGCAGGAGGTAGGGTTACAGGCCAGAAGCTCAACTCTCAGAAGTGGGTATGCATGGGAGGCAGATGTCTGCTACCCACTCGGACATGCGAGTGGGAACCTAGCTACACTCTGATGAAGAAGGACTTTGGAAATCGCTGTATTCAACTCAGATACACGTGGGTTCAGGCACAACGATTCCACATGCTTTTCTCACAACCTTTCCCTGCCACTAACATGAGGACGTTAGCAGCTCCTTCTACAGTCAAGCAGGATGCGGGAGGGTTGTGCCCTGTCCTTAGCTCTCACAGGGAAGCATGCCTTGAAGCCACCTGTCAACTAGCTGCATTCTTATGGCAGGGTGAAGGTAGCAGTATTCTGAGACAGGAGGTTCCCAGATTACCACTCTACTGCACCTGGAGATACCCTCCAGGTCTGCATTGTTAACTTGCGTCTCATAGCCTCTGGCAAACGTCTCTGGTGAAGACGTGCGAAACTCACTCTGCAGGCAGTGTGGAACTGTGAGGGACTGAGGGTGAGCTCAACTCTCAGAAGTAAGATGATTTTGGACAAGGCGTTCAGCTACCTTCTCACATATGGAACTTAGTATGTAGCACCAGTCTACCACAGGAATTACTAGGAAAGCGCTTGATTGAGCTTGGAGGCACTCGTCTTGTGTGCCGGGAGATTCCAGTTACCTCTCCCAACACTTGCGTCAAGCAGCGAGCCTAGGCCTTTTGGAAGCGAAAGGTAGCGTTAGGCAGGATGTAGGGTTACAGGCCATAAGCTCAACTCTCAGAAGTGTGTATGCATGGGAGGCAGATGTCTGCTACCCACTCGGACATGGGAGTTGGAACCAAGCTACACTCCTATTGAAGAAGGATGTTGGAAATCGCTGTATTCAACTCAGATACACGGGAGTTCAGGCCCAATGCTTACACATGCTTTTCCCACAACCTATCCCGGCCACTAACATAAGGAGGTTAGCAGGTACGTCTACAATCAGGCAGGATGCCGGAGGGTTCTGCCCTGTCCTCAGCTCTCACAGGGAAGCATGCCTAGAAGCCAGCTCTCAACTAGCTGCATTCTTATGACAGTGTGAAGGTAGCAGTATTCTGAGACAGGAGGTTCCCAGATTACCACTCTCGGCAACCTGGAGATACCCTCCAGGTCTGCATTGTTAACTTGCGTCTCATAGCCTCTGGCAAAAGTCTCTGGTGAAGACGTGGGAAACTCACTCTGCAGGCAGTGTGGAACTGTGAGGGACTGAGGGTGAGCTCAACTCTCAGCAGTAAGATGATTTTGGACAAGGCGTTCAGCTACCTTCTCACATATGGAACTTAGTATGTAGCACCAGTCTACCCCAGGAATTACTGGGAAATCGCTGGATTGAGCTTGGAGGCACTAGTCTTGTGTGCCGGGAGATTCCAGTTACCTCTCCCAACACTTCGGTGAAGCAGCGAGCCTAGGCCTTTTGGAAGCGAAAGGTAGCTGCAGGCAGGAGGTAGGGTTACAGGCCATAAGCTCAACTCTCAGAAGTGGGTATGCATGGGAGGCAGATGTCTGCTACCCACTCGGACATGCGAGTGGGAACCTAGCAACACTCTGATGAAGAAGGACTTTGGAAATCGCTGTATTCAACTCAGATACACGTGGGTTCAGGCACAACGATTCCACATGCTTTTCTCACAACCTTTCCCTGCCACTAACATGAGGACGTTAGCAGCTCCTTCTACAGTCAAGCAGGATGCGGGAGGGTTGTGCCCTGTCCTTAGCTCTCACAGGGAAGCATGCCTTGAAGCCACCTGTCAACTAGCTGCATTCTTATGGCAGGGTGAAGGTAGCAGTATTCTGAGACAGGAGGTTCCCAGATTACCACTCTACTGCACCTGGAGATACCCTCCAGGTCTGCATTGTTAACTTGCGTCTCATAGCCTCTGGCAAACGTCTCTGGTGAAGACGTGCGAAACTCACTCTGCAGGCAGTGTGGAACTGTGAGGGACTGAGGGTGAGCTCAACTCTCAGAAGTAAGATGTTTTTGGACAAGGCGTTCAGCTACCTTCTCACATATGGAACTTAGTATGTAGCACCAGTCTACCCCAGGAATTACTAGGAAATCGCTTGATTGAGCTTGGAGGCACTCGTCTTGTGTGCCGGGAGATTCCAGTTACCTCTCCCAACACTTGCGTCAAGCAGCGAGCCTAGGCCTTTTGGAAGCGAAAGGTAGCGTTAGGCAGGATGTAGGGTTACAGGCCATAAGCTCAACTCTCAGAAGTGTGTATGCATGGGAGGCAGATGTCTGCTACCCACTCGGACATGGGAGTTGGAACCTAGCTACACTCCTATTGAAGAAGGATGTTGGAAATCGCTGTATTCAACTCAGATACACGGGAGTTCAGGCCCAATGCTTACACATGCTTTTCCCACAACCTATCCCGGCCACTAACATAAGGAGGTTAGCAGGTACGTCTACAGTCAGGCAGGATGCGGGAGGGTTCTGCCCTGTCCTCAGCTCTCACAGGGAAGCATGCCTAGAAGCCAGCTCTCAACTAGCTGCATTCTTATGACAGTGTGAAGGTAGCAGTATTCTGAGACAGGAGGTTCCCAGATTACCACTCTCCGGCACCTGGAGATACCCTCCAGGTCTGCATTGTTAACTTGCGTCTCAGAGGCCTCTGGCAAAAGTCTCTGGTGAAGACGTGGGAAACTCACTCTGCAGGCAGTGTGGAACTGTGAGGGACTGAGGGTGAGCTCAACTCTCAGCAGTAAGATGATTTTGGACAAGGCGTTCAGCTACCTTCTCACATATGGAACTTAGTATGTAGCACCAGTCTACCCCAGGAATTACTGGGAAATCGCTGGATTGAGCTTGGAGGCACTAGTCTTGTGTGCCGGGAGATTCCAGTTACCTCTCCCAACACTTCGGTGAAGCAGCGAGCCTAGGCCTTTTGGAAGCGAAAGGTAGCTGCAGGCAGGAGGTAGGGTTACAGGCCATAAGCTCAACTCTCAGAAGTGGGTATGCATGGGAGGCAGATGTCTGCTACCCACTCGGACATGCGAGTGGGAACCTAGCTACACTCTGATGAAGAAGGACTTTGGAAATCGCTGTATTCAACTCAGATACACGTGGGTTCAGGCACAACGATTCCACATGCTTTTCTCACAACCTTTCCCTGCCACTAACATGAGGACGTTAGCAGCTCCTTCTACAGTCAAGCAGGATGCGGGAGGGTTGTGCCCTGTCCTTAGCTCTCACAGGGAAGCATGCCTTGAAGCCACCTGTCAACTAGCTGCATTCTTATGGCAGGGTGAAGGTAGCAGTATTCTGAGACAGGAGGTTCCCAGATTACCACTCTACTGCACCTGGAGATACCCTCCAGGTCTGCATTGTTAACTTGCGTCTCATAGCCTCTGGCAAACGTCTCTGGTGAAGACGTGCGAAACTCACTCTGCAGGCAGTGTGGAACTGTGAGGGACTGAGGGTGAGCTCAACTCTCAGAAGTAAGATGATTTTGGACAAGGCGTTCAGCTACCTTCTCACATATGGAACTTAGTATGTAGCACCAGTCTACCACAGGAATTACTAGGAAAGCGCTTGATTGAGCTTGGAGGCACTCGTCTTGTGTGCCGGGAGATTCCAGTTACCTCTCCCAACACTTGCGTCAAGCAGCGAGCCTAGGCCTTTTGGAAGCGAAAGGTAGCGTTAGGCAGGATGTAGGGTTACAGGCCATAAGCTCAACTCTCAGAAGTGTGTATGCATGGGAGGCAGATGTCTGCTACCCACTCGGACATGGGAGTTGGAACCAAGCTACACTCCTATTGAAGAAGGATGTTGGAAATCGCTGTATTCAACTCAGATACACGGGAGTTCAGGCCCAATGCTTACACATGCTTTTCCCACAACCTATCCCGGCCACTAACATAAGGAGGTTAGCAGGTACGTCTACAATCAGGCAGGATGCCGGAGGGTTCTGCCCTGTCCTCAGCTCTCACAGGGAAGCATGCCTAGAAGCCAGCTCTCAACTAGCTGCATTCTTATGACAGTGTGAAGGTAGCAGTATTCTGAGACAGGAGGTTCCCAGATTACCACTCTCCGGCACCTGGAGATACCCTCCAGGTCTGCATTGTTAACTTGCGTCTCATAGCCTCTGGCAAAAGTCTCTGGTGAAGACGTGGGAAACTCACTCTGCAGGCAGTGTGGAACTGTGAGGGACTGAGGGTGAGCTCAACTCTCAGCAGTAAGATGATTTTGGACAAGGCGTTCAGCTACCTTCTCACATATGGAACTTAGTATGTAGCACCAGTCTACCCCAGGAATTACTGGGAAATCGCTGGATTGAGCTTGGAGGCACTAGTCTTGTGTGCCGGGAGATTCCAGTTACCTCTCCCAACACTTCGGTGAAGCAGCGAGCCTAGGCCTTTTGGAAGCGAAAGGTAGCTGCAGGCAGGAGGTAGGGTTACAGGCCAGAAGCTCAACTCTCAGAAGTGGGTATGCATGGGAGGCAGATGTCTGGTACCCACTCGGACATGCGAGTGGGAACCTAGCAACACTCTGATGAAGAAGGACTTTGGAAATCGCTGTATTCAACTCAGATACACGTGGGTTCAGGCACAACGATTCCACATGCTTTTCTCACAACCTTTCCCTGCCACTAACATGAGGACGTTAGCAGCTCCTTCTACAGTCAAGCAGGATGCGGGAGGGTTGTGCCCTGTCCTTAGCTCTCACAGGGAAGCATGCCTTGAAGCCACCTGTCAACTAGCTGCATTCTTATGGCAGGGTGAAGGTAGCAGTATTCTGAGACAGGAGGTTCCCAGATTACCACTCTACTGCACCTGGAGATACCCTCCAGGTCTGCATTGTTAACTTGCGTCTCATAGCCTCTGGCAAACGTCTCTGGTGAAGACGTGCGAAACTCACTCTGCAGGCAGTGTGGAACTGTGAGGGACTGAGGGTGAGCTCAACTCTCAGAAGTAAGATGATTTTGGACAAGGCGTTCAGCTACCTTCTCACATATGGAACTTAGTATGTAGCACCAGTCTACCCCAGGAATTACTAGGAAATCGCTTGATTGAGCTTGGAGGCACTCGTCTTGTGTGCCGGGAGATTCCAGTTACCTCTCCCAACACTTGCGTCAAGCAGCGAGCCTAGGCCTTTTGGAAGCGAAAGGTAGCGTTAGGCAGGATGTAGGGTTACAGGCCATAAGCTCAACTCTCAGAAGTGTGTATGCATGGGAGGCAGATGTCTGCTACCCACTCGGACATGGGAGTTGGAACCTAGCTACACTCCTATTGAAGAAGGATGTTGGAAATCGCTGTATTCAACTCAGATACACGGGAGTTCAGGCCCAATGCTTACACATGCTTTTCCCACAACCTATCCCGGCCACTAACATAAGGAGGTTAGCAGGTACGTCTACAGTCAGGCAGGATGCGGGAGGGTTCTGCCCTGTCCTCAGCTCTCACAGGGAAGCATGCCTAGAAGCCAGCTCTCAACTAGCTGCATTCTTATGACAGTGTGAAGGTAGCAGTATTCTGAGACAGGAGGTTCCCAGATTACCACTCTCCGGCACCTGGAGATACCCTCCAGGTCTGCATTGTTAACTTGCGTCTCAGAGGCCTCTGGCAAAAGTCTCTGGTGAAGACGTGGGAAACTCACTCTGCAGGCAGTGTGGAACTGTGAGGGACTGAGGGTGAGCTCAACTCTCAGCAGTAAGATGATTTTGGACAAGGCGTTCAGCTACCTTCTCACATATGGAACTTAGTATGTAGCACCAGTCTACCCCAGGAATTACTGGGAAATCGCTGGATTGAGCTTGGAGGCACTAGTCTTGTGTGCCGGGAGATTCCAGTTACCTCTCCCAACACTTCGGTGAAGCAGCGAGCCTAGGCCTTTTGGAAGCGAAAGGTAGCTGCAGGCAGGAGGTAGGGTTACAGGCCATAAGCTCAACTCTCAGAAGTGGGTATGCATGGGAGGCAGATGTCTGCTACCCACTCGGACATGCGAGTGGGAACCTAGCTACACTCTGATGAAGAAGGACTTTGGAAATCGCTGTATTCAACTCAGATACACGTGGGTTCAGGCACAACGATTCCACATGCTTTTCTCACAACCTTTCCCTGCCACTAACATGAGGACGTTAGCAGCTCCTTCTACAGTCAAGCAGGATGCGGGAGGGTTGTGCCCTGTCCTTAGCTCTCACAGGGAAGCATGCCTTGAAGCCACCTGTCAACTAGCTGCATTCTTATGGCAGGGTGAAGGTAGCAGTATTCTGAGACAGGAGGTTCCCAGATTACCACTCTACTGCACCTGGAGATACCCTCCAGGTCTGCATTGTTAACTTGCGTCTCATAGCCTCTGGCAAACGTCTCTGGTGAAGACGTGCGAAACTCACTCTGCAGGCAGTGTGGAACTGTGAGGGACTGAGGGTGAGCTCAACTCTCAGAAGTAAGATGATTTTGGACAAGGCGTTCAGCTACCTTCTCACATATGGAACTTAGTATGTAGCACCAGTCTACCACAGGAATTACTAGGAAAGCGCTTGATTGAGCTTGGAGGCACTCGTCTTGTGTGCCGGGAGATTCCAGTTACCTCTCCCAACACTTGCGTCAAGCAGCGACCCTAGGCCTTTTGGAAGCGAAAGGTAGCGTTAGGCAGGATGTAGGGTTACAGGCCATAAGCTCAACTCTCAGAAGTGTGTATGCATGGGAGGCAGATGTCTGCTACCCACTCGGACATGGGAGTTGGAACCTAGCTACACTCCTTTTTTTTTTTTTTTTTTTTTTTTTTTTTTTTTTTTTATTTTTTTTTCCTAGCTACACTCCTATTGAAGAAGGATGTTGGAAATCGCTGTATTCAACTCAGATACACGGGAGTTCAGGCCCAATGCTTACACATGCTTTTCCCACAACCTATCCCGGCCACTAACATAAGGAGGTTAGCAGGTACGTCTACAGTCAGGCAGGATGCGGGAGGGTTCTGCCCTGTCCTCAGCTCTCACAGGGAAGCATGCCTAGAAGCCAGCTCTCAACTAGCTGCATTCTTATGACAGTGTGAAGGTAGCAGTATTCTGAGACAGGAGGTTCCCAGATTACCACTCTCCGGCACCTGGAGATACCCTCCAGGTCTGCATTGTTAACTTGCGTCTCAGAGGCCTCTGGCAAAAGTCTCTGGTGAAGACGTGGGAAACTCACTCTGCAGGCAGTGTGGAACTGTGAGGGACTGAGGGTGAGCTCAACTCTCAGCAGTAAGATGATTTTGGACAAGGCGTTCAGCTACCTTCTCACATATGGAACTTAGTATGTAGCACCAGTCTACCCCAGGAATTACTGGGAAATCGCTGGATTGAGCTTGGAGGCACTAGTCTTGTGTGCCGGGAGATTCCAGTTACCTCTCCCAACACTTCGGTGAAGCAGCGAGCCTAGGCCTTTTGGAAGCGAAAGGTAGCTGCAGGCAGGAGGTAGGGTTACAGGCCATAAGCTCAACTCTCAGAAGTGGGTATGCATGGGAGGCAGATGTCTGCTACCCACTCGGACATGCGAGTGGGAACCTAGCTACACTCTGATGAAGAAGGACTTTGGAAATCGCTGTATTCAACTCAGATACACGTGGGTTCAGGCACAACGATTCCACATGCTTTTCTCACAACCTTTCCCTGCCACTAACATGAGGACGTTAGCAGCTCCTTCTACAGTCAAGCAGGATGCGGGAGGGTTGTGCCCTGTCCTTAGCTCTCACAGGGAAGCATGCCTTGAAGCCACCTGTCAACTAGCTGCATTCTTATGGCAGGGTGAAGGTAGCAGTATTCTGAGACAGGAGGTTCCCAGATTACCACTCTACTGCACCTGGAGATACCCTCCAGGTCTGCATTGTTAACTTGCGTCTCATAGCCTCTGGCAAACGTCTCTGGTGAAGACGTGCGAAACTCACTCTGCAGGCAGTGTGGAACTGTGAGGGACTGAGGGTGAGCTCAACTCTCAGAAGTAAGATGATTTTGGACAAGGCGTTCAGCTACCTTCTCACATATGGAACTTAGTATGTAGCACCAGTCTACCACAGGAATTACTAGGAAAGCGCTTGATTGAGCTTGGAGGCACTCGTCTTGTGTGCCGGGAGATTCCAGTTACCTCTCCCAACACTTGCGTCAAGCAGCGAGCCTAGGCCTTTTGGAAGCGAAAGGTAGCGTTAGGCAGGATGTAGGGTTACAGGCCATAAGCTCAACTCTCAGAAGTGTGTATGCATGGGAGGCAGATGTCTGCTACCCACTCGGACATGGGAGTTGGAACCAAGCTACACTCCTATTGAAGAAGGATGTTGGAAATCGCTGTATTCAACTCAGATACACGGGAGTTCAGGCCCAATGCTTACACATGCTTTTCCCACAACCTATCCCGGCCACTAACATAAGGAGGTTAGCAGGTACGTCTACAATCAGGCAGGATGCCGGAGGGTTCTGCCCTGTCCTCAGCTCTCACAGGGAAGCATGCCTAGAAGCCAGCTCTCAACTAGCTGCATTCTTATGACAGTGTGAAGGTAGCAGTATTCTGAGACAGGAGGTTCCCAGATTACCACTCTCCGGCACCTGGAGATACCCTCCAGGTCTGCATTGTTAACTTGCGTCTCATAGCCTCTGGCAAAAGTCTCTGGTGAAGACGTGGGAAACTCACTCTGCAGGCAGTGTGGAACTGTGAGGGACTGAGGGTGAGCTCAACTCTCAGCAGTAAGATGATTTTGGACAAGGCGTTCAGCTACCTTCTCACATATGGAACTTAGTATGTAGCACCAGTCTACCCCAGGAATTACTGGGAAATCGCTGGATTGAGCTTGGAGGCACTAGTCTTGTGTGCCGGGAGATTCCAGTTACCTCTCCCAACACTTCGGTGAAGCAGCGAGCCTAGGCCTTTTGGAAGCGAAAGGTAGCTGCAGGCAGGAGGTAGGGTTACAGGCCAGAAGCTCAACTCTCAGAAGTGGGTATGCATGGGAGGCAGATGTCTGCTACCCACTCGGACATGCGAGTGGGAACCTAGCAACACTCTGATGAAGAAGGACTTTGGAAATCGCTGTATTCAACTCAGATACACGTGGGTTCAGGCACAACGATTCCACATGCTTTTCTCACAACCTTTCCCTGCCACTAACATGAGGACGTTAGCAGCTCCTTCTACAGTCAAGCAGGATGCGGGAGGGTTGTGCCCTGTCCTTAGCTCTCACAGGGAAGCATGCCTTGAAGCCACCTGTCAACTAGCTGCATTCTTATGGCAGGGTGAAGGTAGCAGTATTCTGAGACAGGAGGTTCCCAGATTACCACTCTACTGCACCTGGAGATACCCTCCAGGTCTGCATTGTTAACTTGCGTCTCATAGCCTCTGGCAAACGTCTCTGGTGAAGACGTGCGAAACTCACTCTGCAGGCAGTGTGGAACTGTGAGGGACTGAGGGTGAGCTCAACTCTCAGAAGTAAGATGATTTTGGACAAGGCGTTCAGCTACCTTCTCACATATGGAACTTAGTATGTAGCACCAGTCTACCCCAGGAATTACTAGGAAATCGCTTGATTGAGCTTGGAGGCACTCGTCTTGTGTGCCGGGAGATTCCAGTTACCTCTCCCAACACTTGCGTCAAGCAGCGAGCCTAGGCCTTTTGGAAGCGAAAGGTAGCGTTAGGCAGGATGTAGGGTTACAGGCCATAAGCTCAACTCTCAGAAGTGTGTATGCATGGGAGGCAGATGTCTGCTACCCACTCGGACATGGGAGTTGGAACCTAGCTACACTCCTATTGAAGAAGGATGTTGGAAATCGCTGTATTCAACTCAGATACACGGGAGTTCAGGCCCAATGCTTACACATGCTTTTCCCACAACCTATCCCGGCCACTAACATAAGGAGGTTAGCAGGTACGTCTACAGTCAGGCAGGATGCGGGAGGGTTCTGCCCTGTCCTCAGCTCTCACAGGGAAGCATGCCTAGAAGCCAGCTCTCAACTAGCTGCATTCTTATGACAGTGTGAAGGTAGCAGTATTCTGAGACAGGAGGTTCCCAGATTACCACTCTCCGGCACCTGGAGATACCCTCCAGGTCTGCATTGTTAACTTGCGTCTCAGAGGCCTCTGGCAAAAGTCTCTGGTGAAGACGTGGGAAACTCACTCTGCAGGCAGTGTGGAACTGTGAGGGACTGAGGGTGAGCTCAACTCTCAGCAGTAAGATGATTTTGGACAAGGCGTTCAGCTACCTTCTCACATATGGAACTTAGTATGTAGCACCAGTCTACCCCAGGAATTACTGGGAAATCGCTGGATTGAGCTTGGAGGCACTAGTCTTGTGTGCCGGGAGATTCCAGTTACCTCTCCCAACACTTCGGTGAAGCAGCGAGCCTAGGCCTTTTGGAAGCGAAAGGTAGCTGCAGGCAGGAGGTAGGGTTACAGGCCATAAGCTCAACTCTCAGAAGTGGGTATGCATGGGAGGCAGATGTCTGCTACCCACTCGGACATGCGAGTGGGAACCTAGCTACACTCTGATGAAGAAGGACTTTGGAAATCGCTGTATTCAACTCAGATACACGTGGGTTCAGGCACAACGATTCCACATGCTTTTCTCACAACCTTTCCCTGCCACTAACATGAGGACGTTAGCAGCTCCTTCTACAGTCAAGCAGGATGCGGGAGGGTTGTGCCCTGTCCTTAGCTCTCACAGGGAAGCATGCCTTGAAGCCACCTGTCAACTAGCTGCATTCTTATGGCAGGGTGAAGGTAGCAGTATTCTGAGACAGGAGGTTCCCAGATTACCACTCTACTGCACCTGGAGATACCCTCCAGGTCTGCATTGTTAACTTGCGTCTCATAGCCTCTGGCAAACGTCTCTGGTGAAGACGTGCGAAACTCACTCTGCAGGCAGTGTGGAACTGTGAGGGACTGAGGGTGAGCTCAACTCTCAGAAGTAAGATGATTTTGGACAAGGCGTTCAGCTACCTTCTCACATATGGAACTTAGTATGTAGCACCAGTCTACCACAGGAATTACTAGGAAAGCGCTTGATTGAGCTTGGAGGCACTCGTCTTGTGTGCCGGGAGATTCCAGTTACCTCTCCCAACACTTGCGTCAAGCAGCGACCCTAGGCCTTTTGGAAGCGAAAGGTAGCGTTAGGCAGGATGTAGGGTTACAGGCCATAAGCTCAACTCTCAGAAGTGTGTATGCATGGGAGGCAGATGTCTGCTACCCACTCGGACATGGGAGTTGGAACCTAGCTACACTCCTTTTTTTTTTTTTTTTTTTTTTTTTTTTTTTTTTTTTTTTTTTTTTTTTTTATTTTTTTTTCCTAGCTACACTCCTATTGAAGAAGGATGTTGGAAATCGCTGTATTCAACTCAGATACACGGGAGTTCAGGCCCAATGCTTACACATGCTTTTCCCACAACCTATCCCGGCCACTAACATAAGGAGGTTAGCAGGTACGTCTACAGTCAGGCAGGATGCGGGAGGGTTCTGCCCTGTCCTCAGCTCTCACAGGGAAGCATGCCTAGAAGCCAGCTCTCAACTAGCTGCATTCTTATGACAGTGTGAAGGTAGCAGTATTCTGAGACAGGAGGTTCCCAGATTACCACTCTCCGGCACCTGGAGATACCCTCCAGGTCTGCATTGTTAACTTGCGTCTCAGAGGCCTCTGGCAAAAGTCTCTGGTGAAGACGTGGGAAACTCACTCTGCAGGCAGTGTGGAACTGTGAGGGACTGAGGGTGAGCTCAACTCTCAGCAGTAAGATGATTTTGGACAAGGCGTTCAGCTACCTTCTCACATATGGAACTTAGTATGTAGCACCAGTCTACCCCAGGAATTACTGGGAAATCGCTGGATTGAGCTTGGAGGCACTAGTCTTGTGTGCCGGGAGATTCCAGTTACCTCTCCCAACACTTCGGTGAAGCAGCGAGCCTAGGCCTTTTGGAAGCGAAAGGTAGCTGCAGGCAGGAGGTAGGGTTACAGGCCAGAAGCTCAACTCTCAGAAGTGGGTATGCATGGGAGGCAGATGTCTGCTACCCACTCGGACATGCGAGTGGGAACCTAGCTACACTCTGATGAAGAAGGACTTTGGAAATCGCTGTATTCAACTCAGATACACGTGGGTTCAGGCACAACGATTCCACATGCTTTTCTCACAACCTTTCCCTGCCACTAACATGAGGACGTTAGCAGCTCCTTCTACAGTCAAGCAGGATGCGGGAGGGTTGTGCCCTGTCCTTAGCTCTCACAGGGAAGCATGCCTTGAAGCCACCTGTCAACTAGCTGCATTCTTATGGCAGGGTGAAGGTAGCAGTATTCTGAGACAGGAGGTTCCCAGATTACCACTCTACTGCACCTGGAGATACCCTCCAGGTCTGCATTGTTAACTTGCGTCTCATAGCCTCTGGCAAACGTCTCTGGTGAAGACGTGCGAAACTCACTCTGCAGGCAGTGTGGAACTGTGAGGGACTGAGGGTGAGCTCAACTCTCAGAAGTAAGATGATTTTGGACAAGGCGTTCAGCTACCTTCTCACATATGGAACTTAGTATGTAGCACCAGTCTACCACAGGAATTACTAGGAAAGCGCTTGATTGAGCTTGGAGGCACTCGTCTTGTGTGCCGGGAGATTCCAGTTACCTCTCCCAACACTTGCGTCAAGCAGCGAGCCTAGGCCTTTTGGAAGCGAAAGGTAGCGTTAGGCAGGATGTAGGGTTACAGGCCATAAGCTCAACTCTCAGAAGTGTGTATGCATGGGAGGCAGATGTCTGCTACCCACTCGGACATGGGAGTTGGAACCTAGCTACACTCCTATTGAAGAAGGATGTTGGAAATCGCTGTATTCAACTCAGATACACGGGAGTTCAGGCCCAATGCTTACACATGCTTTTCCCACAACCTATCCCGGCCACTAACATAAGGAGGTTAGCAGGTACGTCTACAGTCAGGCAGGATGCGGGAGGGTTCTGCCCTGTCCTCAGCTCTCACAGGGAAGCATGCCTAGAAGCCAGCTCTCAACTAGCTGCATTCTTATGACAGTGTGAAGGTAGCAGTATTCTGAGACAGGAGGTTCCCAGATTACCACTCTCCGGCACCTGGAGATACCCTCCAGGTCTGCATTGTTAACTTGCGTCTCAGAGGCCTCTGGCAAAAGTCTCTGGTGAAGACGTGGGAAACTCACTCTGCAGGCAGTGTGGAACTGTGAGGGACTGAGGGTGAGCTCAACTCTCAGCAGTAAGATGATTTTGGACAAGGCGTTCAGCTACCTTCTCACATATGGAACTTAGTATGTAGCACCAGTCTACCCCAGGAATTACTGGGAAATCGCTGGATTGAGCTTGGAGGCACTAGTCTTGTGTGCCGGGAGATTCCAGTTACCTCTCCCAACACTTCGGTGAAGCAGCGAGCCTAGGCTTTTTGGAAGCGAAAGGTAGCTGCAGGCAGGAGGTAGGGTTACAGGCCATAAGCTCAACTCTCAGAAGTGGGTATGCATGGGAGGCAGATGTCTGCTACCCACTCGGACATGCGAGTGGGAACCTAGCAACACTCTGATGAAGAAGGACTTTGGAAATCGCTGTATTCAACTCAGATACACGTGGGTTCAGGCACAACGATTCCACATGCTTTTCTCACAACCTTTCCCTGCCACTAACATGAGGACGTTAGCAGCTCCTTCTACAGTCAAGCAGGATGCGGGAGGGTTGTGCCCTGTCCTTAGCTCTCACAGGGAAGCATGCCTTGAAGCCACCTGTCAACTAGCTGCATTCTTATGGCAGGGTGAAGGTAGCAGTATTCTGAGACAGGAGGTTCCCAGATTACCACTCTACTGCACCTGGAGATACCCTCCAGGTCTGCATTGTTAACTTGCGTCTCATAGCCTCTGGCAAACGTCTCTGGTGAAGACGTGCGAAACTCACTCTGCAGGCAGTGTGGAACTGTGAGGGACTGAGGGTGAGCTCAACTCTCAGAAGTAAGATGATTTTGCACAAGGCGTTCAGCTACCTTCTCACATATGGAACTTAGTATGTAGCACCAGTCTACCCCAGGAATTACTAGGAAATCGCTTGATTGAGCTTGGAGGCACTCGTCTTCTGTGCCGGGAGATTCCAGTTACCTCTCCCAACACTTGCGTCAAGCAGCGAGCCTAGGCCTTTTGGAAGCGAAAGGTAGCGTTAGGCAGGATGTAGGGTTACAGGCCATAAGCTCAACTCTCAGAAGTGTGTATGCATGGGAGGCAGATGTCTGCTACCCACTCGGACATGGGAGTTGGAACCTAGCTACACTCCTATTGAAGAAGGATGTTGGAAATCGCTGTATTCAACTCAGATACACGGGAGTTCAGGCCCAATGCTTACACATGCTTTTCCCACAACCTATCCCGGCCACTAACATAAGGAGGTTAGCAGGTACGTCTACAGTCAGGCAGGATGCGGGAGGGTTCTGCCCTGTCCTCAGCTCTCACAGGGAAGCATGCCTAGAAGCCAGCTCTCAACTAGCTGCATTCTTATGACAGTGTGAAGGTAGCAGTATTCTGAGACAGGAGGTTCCCAGATTACCACTCTCCGGCACCTGGAGATACCCTCCAGGTCTGCATTGTTAACTTGCGTCTCAGAGGCCTCTGGCAAAAGTCTCTGGTGAAGACGTGGGAAACTCACTCTGCAGGCAGTGTGGAACTGTGAGGGACTGAGGGTGAGCTCAACTCTCAGCAGTAAGATGATTTTGGACAAGGCGTTCAGCTACCTTCTCACATATGGAACTTAGTATGTAGCACCAGTCTACCCCAGGAATTACTGGGAAATCGCTGGATTGAGCTTGGAGGCACTAGTCTTGTGTGCCGGGAGATTCCAGTTACCTCTCCCAACACTTCGGTGAAGCAGCGAGCCTAGGCCTTTTGGAAGCGAAAGGTAGCTGCAGGCAGGAGGTAGGGTTACAGGCCATAAGCTCAACTCTCAGAAGTGGGTATGCATGGGAGGCAGATGTCTGCTACCCACTCGGACATGCGAGTGGGAACCTAGCAACACTCTGATGAAGAAGGACTTTGGAAATCGCTGTATTCAACTCAGATACACGTGGGTTCAGGCACAACGATTCCACATGCTTTTCTCACAACCTTTCCCTGCCACTAACATGAGGACGTTAGCAGCTCCTTCTACAGTCAAGCAGGATGCGGGAGGGTTGTGCCCTGTCCTTAGCTCTCACAGGGAAGCATGCCTTGAAGCCACCTGTCAACTAGCTGCATTCTTATGGCAGGGTGAAGGTAGCAGTATTCTGAGACAGGAGGTTCCCAGATTACCACTCTACTGCACCTGGAGATACCCTCCAGGTCTGCATTGTTAACTTGCGTCTCATAGCCTCTGGCAAACGTCTCTGGTGAAGACGTGCGAAACTCACTCTGCAGGCAGTGTGGAACTGTGAGGGACTGAGGGTGAGCTCAACTCTCAGAAGTAAGATGATTTTGCACAAGGCGTTCAGCTACCTTCTCACATATGGAACTTAGTATGTAGCACCAGTCTACCCCAGGAATTACTAGGCAATCGCTTGATTGAGCTTGGAGGCACTCGTCTTGTGTGCCGGGAGATTCCAGTTACCTCTCCCAACACTTGCGTCAAGCAGCGAGCCTAGGCCTTTTGGAAGCGAAAGGTAGCGTTAGGCAGGATGTAGGGTTACAGGCCATAAGCTCAACTCTCAGAAGTGTGTATGCATGGGAGGCAGATGTCTGCTACCCACTCGGACATGGGAGTTGGAACCTAGCTACACTCCTATTGAAGAAGGATGTTGGAAATCGCTGTATTCAACTCAGATACACGGGAGTTCAGGCCCAATGCTTACACATGCTTTTCCCACAACCTATCCCGGCCACTAACATAAGGAGGTTAGCAGGTACGTCTACAGTCAGGCAGGATGCGGGAGGGTTCTGCCCTGTCCTCAGCTCTCACAGGGAAGCATGCCTAGAAGCCAGCTCTCAACTAGCTGCATTCTTATGACAGTGTGAAGGTAGCAGTATTCTGAGACAGGAGGTTCCCAGATTACCACTCTCCGGCACCTGGAGATACCCTCCAGGTCTGCATTGTTAACTTGCGTCTCAGAGGCCTCTGGCAAAAGTCTCTGGTGAAGACGTGGGAAACTCACTCTGCAGGCAGTGTGGAACTGTGAGGGACTGCGGGTGAGCTCAACTCTCAGCAGTAAGATGATTTTGGACAAGGCGTTCAGCTACCTTCTCACATATGGAACTTAGTATGTAGCACCAGTCTACCCCAGGAATTACTGGGAAATCGCTGGATTGAGCTTGGAGGCACTAGTCTTGTGTGCCGGGAGATTCCAGTTACCTCTCCCAACACTTCGGTGAAGCAGCGAGCCTAGGCCTTTTGGAAGCGAAAGGTAGCTGCAGGCAGGAGGTAGGGTTACAGGCCATAAGCTCAACTCTCAGAAGTGGGTATGCATGGGAGGCAGATGTCTGCTACCCACTCGGACATGCGAGTGGGAACCTAGCTACACTCTGATGAAGAAGGACTTTGGAAATCGCTGTATTCAACTCAGATACACGTGGGTTCAGGCACAACGATTCCACATGCTTTTCTCACAACCTTTCCCTGCCACTAACATGAGGACGTTAGCAGCTCCTTCTACAGTCAAGCAGGATGCGGGAGGGTTGTGCCCTGTCCTTAGCTCTCACAGGGAAGCATGCCTTGAAGCCACCTGTCAACTAGCTGCATTCTTATGGCAGGGTGAAGGTAGCAGTATTCTGAGACAGGAGGTTCCCAGATTACCACTCTACTGCACCTGGAGATACCCTCCAGGTCTGCATTGTTAACTTGCGTCTCATAGCCTCTGGCAAACGTCTCTGGTGAAGACGTGCGAAACTCACTCTGCAGGCAGTGTGGAACTGTGAGGGACTGAGGGTGAGCTCAACTCTCAGAAGTAAGATGATTTTGCACAAGGCGTTCAGCTACCTTCTCACATATGGAACTTAGTATGTAGCACCAGTCTACCCCAGGAATTACTAGGAAATCGCTTGATTGAGCTTGGAGGCACTCGTCTTGTGTGCCGGGAGATTCCAGTTACCTCTCCCAACACTTGCGTCAAGCAGCGAGCCTAGGCCTTTTGGAAGCGAAAGGTAGCGTTAGGCAGGATGTAGGGTTACAGGCCATAAGCTCAACTCTCAGAAGTGTGTATGCATGGGAGGCAGATGTCTGCTACCCACTCGGACATGGGAGTTGGAACCTAGCTACACTCCTATTGAAGAAGGATGTTGGAAATCGCTGTATTCAACTCAGATACACGGGAGTTCAGGCCCAATGCTTACACATGCTTTTCCCACAACCTATCCCGGCCACTAACATAAGGAGGTTAGCAGGTACGTCTACAGTCAGGCAGGATGCGGGAGGGTTCTGCCCTGTCCTCAGCTCTCACAGGGAAGCATGCCTAGAAGCCAGCTCTCAACTAGCTGCATTCTTATGACAGTGTGAAGGTAGCAGTATTCTGAGACAGGAGGTTCCCAGATTACCACTCTCCGGCACCTGGAGATACCCTCCAGGTCTGCATTGTTAACTTGCGTCTCAGAGGCCTCTGGCAAAAGTCTCTGGTGAAGACGTGGGAAACTCACTCTGCAGGCAGTGTGGAACTGTGAGGGACTGAGGGTGAGCTCAACTCTCAGCAGTAAGATGATTTTGGACAAGGCGTTCAGCTACCTTCTCACATATGGAACTTAGTATGTAGCACCAGTCTACCCCAGGAATTACTGGGAAATCGCTGGATTGAGCTTGGAGGCACTAGTCTTGTGTGCCGGGAGATTCCAGTTACCTCTCCCAACACTTCGGTGAAGCAGCGAGCCTAGGCCTTTTGGAAGCGAAAGGTAGCTGCAGGCAGGAGGTAGGGTTACAGGCCATAAGCTCAACTCTCAGAAGTGGGTATGCATGGGAGGCAGATGTCTGCTACCCACTCGGACATGCGAGTGGGAACCTAGCTACACTCTGATGAAGAAGGACTTTGGAAATCGCTGTATTCAACTCAGATACACGTGGGTTCAGGCACAACGATTCCACATGCTTTTCTCACAACCTTTCCCTGCCACTAACATGAGGACGTTAGCAGCTCCTTCTACAGTCAGGCAGGATGCGGGAGGGTTGTGCCCTGTCCTTAGCTCTCACAGGGAAGCATGCCTTGAAGCCACCTGTCAACTAGCTGCATTCTTATGGCAGGGTGAAGGTAGCAGTATTCTGAGACAGGAGGTTCCCAGATTACCACTCTACTGCACCTGGAGATACCCTCCAGGTCTGCATTGTTAACTTGCGTCTCATAGCCTCTGGCAAACGTCTCTGGTGAAGACGTGCGAAACTCACTCTGCAGGCAGTGTGGAACTGTGAGGGACTGAGGGTGAGCTCAACTCTCAGAAGTAAGATGATTTTGCACAAGGCGTTCAGCTACCTTCTCACATATGGAACTTAGTATGTAGCACCAGTCTACCCCAGGAATTACTAGGAAATCGCTTGATTGAGCTTGGAGGCACTCGTCTTGTGTGCCGGGAGATTCCAGTTACCTCTCCCAACACTTGCGTCAAGCAGCGAGCCTAGGCCTTTTGGAAGCGAAAGGTAGCGTTAGGCAGGATGTAGGGTTACAGGCCATAAGCTCAACTCTCAGAAGTGTGTATGCATGGGAGGCAGATGTCTGCTACCCACTCGGACATGGGAGTTGGAACCTAGCTACACTCCTATTGAAGAAGGATGTTGGAAATCGCTGTATTCAACTCAGATACACGGGAGTTCAGGCCCAATGCTTACACATGCTTTTCCCACAACCTATCCCGGCCACTAACATAAGGAGGTTAGCAGGTACGTCTACAGTCAGGCAGGATGCGGGAGGGTTCTGCCCTGTCCTCAGCTCTCACAGGGAAGCATGCCTAGAAGCCAGCTCTCAACTAGCTGCATTCTTATGACAGTGTGAAGGTAGCAGTATTCTGAGACAGGAGGTTCCCAGATTACCACTCTCCGGCACCTGGAGATACCCTCCAGGTCTGCATTGTTAACTTGCGTCTCAGAGGCCTCTGGCAAAAGTCTCTGGTGAAGACGTGGGAAACTCACTCTGCAGGCAGTGTGGAACTGTGAGGGACTGAGGGTGAGCTCAACTCTCAGCAGTAAGATGATTTTGGACAAGGCGTTCAGCTACCTTCTCACATATGGAACTTAGTATGTAGCACCAGTCTACCCCAGGAATTACTGGGAAATCGCTGGATTGAGCTTGGAGGCACTAGTCTTGTGTGCCGGGAGATTCCAGTTACCTCTCCCAACACTTCGGTGAAGCAGCGAGCCTAGGCCTTTTGGAAGCGAAAGGTAGCTGCAGGCAGGAGGTAGGGTTACAGGCCATAAGCTCAACTCTCAGAAGTGGGTATGCATGGGAGGCAGATGTCTGCTACCCACTCGGACATGCGAGTGGGAACCTAGCTACACTCTGATGAAGAAGGACTTTGGAAATCGCTGTATTCAACTCAGATACACGTGGGTTCAGGCACAACGATTCCACATGCTTTTCTCACAACCTTTCCCTGCCACTAACATGAGGACGTTAGCAGCTCCTTCTACAGTCAGGCAGGATGCGGGAGGGTTGTGCCCTGTCCTTAGCTCTCACAGGGAAGCATGCCTTGAAGCCACCTGTCAACTAGCTGCATTCTTATGGCAGGGTGAAGGTAGCAGTATTCTGAGACAGGAGGTTCCCAGATTACCACTCTACTGCACCTGGAGATACCCTCCAGGTCTGCATTGTTAACTTGCGTCTCATAGCCTCTGGCAAACGTCTCTGGTGAAGACGTGCGAAACTCACTCTGCAGGCAGTGTGGAACTGTGAGGGACTGAGGGTGAGCTCAACTCTCAGAAGTAAGATGATTTTGCACAAGGCGTTCAGCTACCTTCTCACATATGGAACTTAGTATGTAGCACCAGTCTACCCCAGGAATTACTAGGAAATCGCTTGATTGAGCTTGGAGGCACTCGTCTTCTGTGCCGGGAGATTCCAGTTACCTCTCCCAACACTTGCGTCAAGCAGCGAGCCTAGGCCTTTTGGAAGCGAAAGGTAGCGTTAGGCAGGATGTAGGGTTACAGGCCATAAGCTCAACTCTCAGAAGTGTGTATGCATGGGAGGCAGATGTCTGCTACCCACTCGGACATGGGAGTTGGAACCTAGCTACACTCCTATTGAAGAAGGATGTTGGAAATCGCTGTATTCAACTCAGATACACGGGAGTTCAGGCCCAATGCTTACACATGCTTTTCCCACAACCTATCCCGGCCACTAACATAAGGAGGTTAGCAGGTACGTCTACAGTCAGGCAGGATGCGGGAGGGTTCTGCCCTGTCCTCAGCTCTCACAGGGAAGCATGCCTAGAAGCCAGCTCTCAACTAGCTGCATTCTTATGACAGTGTGAAGGTAGCAGTATTCTGAGACAGGAGGTTCCCAGATTACCACTCTCCGGCACCTGGAGATACCCTCCAGGTCTGCATTGTTAACTTGCGTCTCAGAGGCCTCTGGCAAAAGTCTCTGGTGAAGACGTGGGAAACTCACTCTGCAGGCAGTGTGGAACTGTGAGGGACTGAGGGTGAGCTCAACTCTCAGCAGTAAGATGATTTTGGACAAGGCGTTCAGCTACCTTCTCACATATGGAACTTAGTATGTAGCACCAGTCTACCCCAGGAATTACTGGGAAATCGCTGGATTGAGCTTGGAGGCACTAGTCTTGTGTGCCGGGAGATTCCAGTTACCTCTCCCAACACTTCGGTGAAGCAGCGAGCCTAGGCCTTTTGGAAGCGAAAGGTAGCTGCAGGCAGGAGGTAGGGTTACAGGCCAGAAGCTCAACTCTCAGAAGTGGGTATGCATGGGAGGCAGATGTCTGCTACCCACTCGGACATGCGAGTGGGAACCTAGCTACACTCTGATGAAGAAGGACTTTGGAAATCGCTGTATTCAACTCAGATACACGTGGGTTCAGGCACAACGATTCCACATGCTTTTCTCACAACCTTTCCCTGCCACTAACATGAGGACGTTAGCAGCTCCTTCTACAGTCAAGCAGGATGCGGGAGGGTTGTGCCCTGTCCTTAGCTCTCACAGGGAAGCATGCCTTGAAGCCACCTGTCAACTAGCTGCATTCTTATGGCAGGGTGAAGGTAGCAGTATTCTGAGACAGGAGGTTCCCAGATTACCACTCTACTGCACCTGGAGATACCCTCCAGGTCTGCATTGTTAACTTGCGTCTCATAGCCTCTGGCAAACGTCTCTGGTGAAGACGTGCGAAACTCACTCTGCAGGCAGTGTGGAACTGTGAGGGACTGAGGGTGAGCTCAACTCTCAGAAGTAAGATGATTTTGGACAAGGCGTTCAGCTACCTTCTCACATATGGAACTTAGTATGTAGCACCAGTCTACCCCAGGAATTACTAGGAAATCGCTTGATTGAGCTTGGAGGCACTCGTCTTGTGTGCCGGGAGATTCCAGTTACCTCTCCCAACACTTGCGTCAAGCAGCGAGCCTAGGCCTTTTGGAAGCGAAAGGTAGCGTTAGGCAGGATGTAGGGTTACAGGCCATAAGCTCAACTCTCAGAAGTGTGTATGCATGGGAGGCAGATGTCTGCTACCCACTCGGACATGGGAGTTGGAACCTAGCTACACTCCTATTGAAGAAGGATGTTGGAAATCGCTGTATTCAACTCAGATACACGGGAGTTCAGGCCCAATGCTTACACATGCTTTTCCCACAACCTATCCCGGCCACTAACATAAGGAGGTTAGCAGGTACGTCTACAGTCAGGCAGGATGCGGGAGGGTTCTGCCCTGTCCTCAGCTCTCACAGGGAAGCATGCCTAGAAGCCAGCTCTCAACTAGCTGCATTCTTATGACAGTGTGAAGGTAGCAGTATTCTGAGACAGGAGGTTCCCAGATTACCACTCTCCGGCACCTGGAGATACCCTCCAGGTCTGCATTGTTAACTTGCGTCTCAGAGGCCTCTGGCAAAAGTCTCTGGTGAAGACGTGGGAAACTCACTCTGCAGGCAGTGTGGAACTGTGAGGGACTGCGGGTGAGCTCAACTCTCAGCAGTAAGATGATTTTGGACAAGGCGTTCAGCTACCTTCTCACATATGGAACTTAGTATGTAGCACCAGTCTACCCCAGGAATTACTGGGAAATCGCTGGATTGAGCTTGGAGGCACTAGTCTTGTGTGCCGGGAGATTCCAGTTACCTCTCCCAACACTTCGGTGAAGCAGCGAGCCTAGGCCTTTTGGAAGCGAAAGGTAGCTGCAGGCAGGAGGTAGGGTTACAGGCCATAAGCTCAACTCTCAGAAGTGGGTATGCATGGGAGGCAGATGTCTGCTACCCACTCGGACATGCGAGTGGGAACCTAGCTACACTCTGATGAAGAAGGACTTTGGAAATCGCTGTATTCAACTCAGATACACGTGGGTTCAGGCACAACGATTCCACATGCTTTTCTCACAACCTTTCCCTGCCACTAACATGAGGACGTTAGCAGCTCCTTCTACAGTCAAGCAGGATGCGGGAGGGTTGTGCCCTGTCCTTAGCTCTCACAGGGAAGCATGCCTTGAAGCCACCTGTCAACTAGCTGCATTCTTATGGCAGGGTGAAGGTAGCAGTATTCTGAGACAGGAGGTTCCCAGATTACCACTCTACTGCACCTGGAGATACCCTCCAGGTCTGCATTGTTAACTTGCGTCTCATAGCCTCTGGCAAACGTCTCTGGTGAAGACGTGCGAAACTCACTCTGCAGGCAGTGTGGAACTGTGAGGGACTGAGGGTGAGCTCAACTCTCAGAAGTAAGATGATTTTGCACAAGGCGTTCAGCTACCTTCTCACATATGGAACTTAGTATGTAGCACCAGTCTACCACAGGAATTACTAGGAAAGCGCTTGATTGAGCTTGGAGGCACTCGTCTTGTGTGCCGGGAGATTCCAGTTACCTCTCCCAACACTTGCGTCAAGCAGCGAGCCTAGGCCTTTTGGAAGCGAAAGGTAGCGTTAGGCAGGATGTAGGGTTACAGGCCATAAGCTCAACTCTCAGAAGTGTGTATGCATGGGAGGCAGATGTCTGCTACCCACTCGGACATGGGAGTTGGAACCTAGCTACACTCCTATTGAAGAAGGATGTTGGAAATCGCTGTATTCAACTCAGATACACGGGAGTTCAGGCCCAATGCTTACACATGCTTTTCCCACAACCTATCCCGGCCACTAACATAAGGAGGTTAGCAGGTACGTCTACAGTCAGGCAGGATGCGGGAGGGTTCTGCCCTGTCCTCGGCTCTCACAGGGAAGCATGCCTAGAAGCCAGCTCTCAACTAGCTGCATTCTTATGACAGTGTGAAGGTAGCAGTATTCTGAGACAGGAGGTTCCCAGATTACCACTCTCCGGCACCTGGAGATACCCTCCAGGTCTGCATTGTTAACTTGCGTCTCAGAGGCCTCTGGCAAAAGTCTCTGGTGAAGACGTGGGAAACTCACTCTGCAGGCAGTGTGGAACTGTGAGGGACTGAGGGTGAGCTCAACTCTCAGCAGTAAGATGATTTTGGACAAGGCGTTCAGCTACCTTCTCACATATGGAACTTAGTATGTAGCACCAGTCTACCCCAGGAATTACTGGGAAATCGCTGGATTGAGCTTGGAGGCACTAGTCTTGTGTGCCGGGAGATTCCAGTTACCTCTCCCAACACTTCGGTGAAGCAGCGAGCCTAGGCCTTTTGGAAGCGAAAGGTAGCTGCAGGCAGGAGGTAGGGTTACAGGCCATAAGCTCAACTCTCAGAAGTGGGTATGCATGGGAGGCAGATGTCTGCTACCCACTCGGACATGCGAGTGGGAACCTAGCTACACTCTGATGAAGAAGGACTTTGGAAATCGCTGTATTCAACTCAGATACACGTGGGTTCAGGCACAACGATTCCACATGCTTTTCTCACAACCTTTCCCTGCCACTAACATGAGGACGTTAGCAGCTCCTTCTACAGTCAAGCAGGATGCGGGAGGGTTGTGCCCTGTCCTTAGCTCTCACAGGGAAGCATGCCTTGAAGCCACCTGTCAACTAGCTGCATTCTTATGGCAGGGTGAAGGTAGCAGTATTCTGAGACAGGAGGTTCCCAGATTACCACTCTACTGCACCTGGAGATACCCTCCAGGTCTGCATTGTTAACTTGCGTCTCATAGCCTCTGGCAAACGTCTCTGGTGAAGACGTGCGAAACTCACTCTGCAGGCAGTGTGGAACTGTGAGGGACTGAGGGTGAGCTCAACTCTCAGAAGTAAGATGATTTTGCACAAGGCGTTCAGCTACCTTCTCACATATGGAACTTAGTATGTAGCACCAGTCTACCCCAGGAATTACTAGGAAATCGCTTGATTGAGCTTGGAGGCACTCGTCTTCTGTGCCGGGAGATTCCAGTTACCTCTCCCAACACTTGCGTCAAGCAGCGAGCCTAGGCCTTTTGGAAGCGAAAGGTAGCGTTAGGCAGGATGTAGGGTTACAGGCCATAAGCTCAACTCTCAGAAGTGTGTATGCATGGGAGGCAGATGTCTGCTACCCACTCGGACATGGGAGTTGGAACCTAGCTACACTCCTATTGAAGAAGGATGTTGGAAATCGCTGTATTCAACTCAGATACACGGGAGTTCAGGCCCAATGCTTACACATGCTTTTCCCACAACCTATCCCGGCCACTAACATAAGGAGGTTAGCAGGTACGTCTACAGTCAGGCAGGATGCGGGAGGGTTGTGCCCTGTCCTTAGCTCTCACAGGGAAGCATGCCTAGAAGCCAGCTCTCAACTAGCTGCATTCTTATGACAGTGTGAAGGTAGCAGTATTCTGAGACAGGAGGTTCCCAGATTACCACTCTCCGGCACCTGGAGATACCCTCCAGGTCTGCATTGTTAACTTGCGTCTCAGAAGCCTGTGGCAAACGTCTCTGGTGAAGACCTGCGAAACTCACACTGCAGGCAGTGTGGAAATGTGAGGGACTGAGGGTGAGCTCAACTCTCAGAAGTAAGATGCTTTTGGACAGGCGTTCAGCTTCCTTCTCACGTATGGAACTTAGTATGTAGCACCAGTCTACCACAGGAATTACTAGGAAATCGCTGGATTGAGCTTGGAGGCACTAGTCTTGTGTGCCGGGAGATTCCAATTACCTCTCCCAACACTTCCGTCAAACAGCGAGCTTAGGAATTTTAGAAGCGAAGTGTACCAGCAGACTGGATTGGGAGGTACAGGCCAAAAGCTCAACTCTCAGAAGTGTGTATGCATGGGAGTCAGATGTCTGCTCCCCATTCTGACATGGGAGTTGGAACCTAGCTACACTCTGATTGAAGAAGGCCATTGGAAATCGATGTATTCAACTCAGATACACAGGAGTTCAGGCCCAATGTTTACACATGCTTTTCCCGCAACCTCTCTCAGCCACCTACATTAGGATGTTTGCAACCACGCCTACAGGCAGGCAGGATGCGGGAGGGTTCTGCCCTCTCCTCAGCACTCCCAGGGAAGCATGCCTAGAAGCCATCTCTCAACTAGCTTCATTCTTATGGTAGTGTGAAGGTAGCAGTATTCTGAGTCAGGAGGTTCCAAGATTAGCACTCTACTGCACCTGGAGATACCCTCCAGGTCTGCATTGTTAACTTGCGTCTTAGAAGCCTGTGGCAAACGTCTCTGGTGAAGACCTGCGAAACTCACTCTGCAGGCAGTGTGAAACTGTGAGGGACTGTAGGTGAGCTCAACTCTCAGAAGTAAGATGCTTTTAGACAAGGCGTTCAGCTACCTTCTCACGTATGGTACTTAGTATGTAGCACCAGTCTACCACAGGAATTACTAGGAAATCGCTGGATTGAGCTTGGAGGCACTAGTCTTGTGTGCCGGGAGATTCCAATTACCTCTCCCAACACTTCTGTCAAATAGCAGGCTTAGGCCGATTAGAAGCGAAGGGTACCAGCAGGCTGGATGTGGAGGTACAGGCCAAAAGCTCAACTCTCAGAAGTGTGTATGCGTGGATGGCAGATGTCTGCTACCCACTCTGATATGGGAGTTGGAACCTAGCTACACTCTGATTGAAGTAGGCCGTTGGAAATCGCTGTATTCAACTCAGACACACAGGAGTTCAGGCCCAATGCTTACACATGCTTTTCCTGCAACCTCTCTCAGCCACTAATATAAGGATGTTAGCAGCTATGTCTAGACTGAGTCAGGATGCGGAAGGGTCCTGCCCTGAGCTCTGCTCTCAAAAGGAAGCATGCCTGCAAGCTAGATTTCCACTAGCTGAGTTGCTATGGCCGTGAGAACGTAGCAGCATTGTAACGCAGGACGTTCTGACAATACCGCTCTTCCGCACCTGGAGACGCAAGCATTGCAGCCTTCAGCTTGCCCCTTGCATCCCACGAACTTCTGACAAACATGTCTAGTGAGGATATTCGTAACTCCATGTGCAGGCATTGTGGAACTGGGAAGGACAGCGTGTCAGCTCACCCCGCAGAAGGAAATTCCCCAGAGAGACAGCTTTCAAGGAGTTACTCAGGTTTCGAAGTTAGTTAGTAGCTCCCTTCTGAGAGAGGAATTCCTCAGAAGTTGCTGGATTGAGCTAAGAGACACTTGCCACTCACAAAGCTTGCATCCTGTATCGAACCAAATCCTTTGGAAGCAAAGCGTACAGGCAGTCAGCGTGTGGGAGGTACAAGCCAAAAGCTCAATCCAAAGGAATGTGCATGCCTTGGAGGCAGCCGTCTGCTAGGCGCGAAATTGACAAGGCAGACACTTGGTTCTCACTTCGCTACTGTCCCGCATACAACGAAATGCTGTGGAAGCAGACCAACAGGCAGTCAGGATGGCCGAGGTAAAGGCCATGAGCTCAACTCTTAGAAGTGTGTATGCTTTGCAGGCCGATGTCTGCTAGACACTTATACAGGGGAGCTAGAACTGAGCTACACTCGAATTGAACAAGGACGTTGGCAATCGCTGTACTGAACTCAGATACACTAGAGTACTGGCCTGTCACTTCCACAGGCTTTTCACACAACCCCTTCCAGTACCTAACATAAGGATGCTAGGACCTATGTCTACAGGCAGTTAGCATGCGGCACCTAACATAAGCATATTAGCAGTTACGTCTACAGGCAGGCAGGATGAGGGAGGGTCCTGACCTGATCTTAGCTCTCAAAAGGAAGCATGCCTAAAAACCAGCTATCTACTAGCTCCTTTTGATGGCTTTGTGAATGTAGCAGCATTGTAAGGCGGTACGCTTACAATGAATACCGCTCTAATGCATCTGGAGACACAACCATTGAAGCCTGAAGCTGGCCCTTGTGTCCCGTGAGCTTCTGAAAACATGTCTAGTGAGGATGTACATAACTGCATCTGTAGGCAGTGTGGAAGTGGGAAGAATGGCGTGTCAGTTCTTCTCACAGAAGGAAATTCCCCAGAGAGAGAGCTTCCAGCTAGGTTTCAGGTTTGGAAGTTAGTATGTAGCTCCCATCTGAGGGAGCAATTCTTCAGAAGTTGCTGGATTGAACTAAGACACATTTGCCTCTCGCAAAACTTGGGTCCCGTATCGAATGAAATCGTTTGGAAGCGAGGCGTACAGGCAGTCAGCATGTGGGAGATTCAATTCCTAAGCTCAATCCAAAGGAGTGTGCATGCCTTGCAGGCAGCTGTCGGCTAGGCGCAAAATTGACAAGGCAGACACTTGGTTCTCACTCTGCTACTCTCCCGATACAACGAAATGCTGTGGAAGCAGAACGTACAGGCCATAAGCTCAACTCTCAGAAGTGTGTATGCTTTGCAGGCTGATGTCTGCTAGACACATATCGAGGCGAGGTATACACGAGTTACACTCTAATTGAACAAGGATGTGGCAATCGCTGTATTGAAGTCAGAGGCAC
This sequence comes from Canis lupus baileyi, assembly GCF_048164855.1. Lineage (NCBI taxonomy): Eukaryota > Metazoa > Chordata > Mammalia > Carnivora > Canidae > Canis > Canis lupus. Next base: position 134,608 of record NW_027326478.1, read on the forward strand.
GTGAGTACACCCCTGACACTTCCACTTGCATTTCTCTAACCTCTCACAGCACCTAACATAAGGATGTTAGCAGCTATGACTACGAGCAGGCAGGATGCGGGAGGGTCCTGCCCTGAGCTCAGCTTTCAAAACGAGGCATGCCCCGAAGCCAGCTTTCTACTAACTGCTTTCTGATGGCCATGGGAAAGTGGCATCATTGTAATTCTGGATGTTCCATGAATACCACTTTACTGCACCTGAGGACACAAACTTGAAGCCTGCAGCTTGCCCCTTGTGTCCCATAAGCTTCTAACAAACATGTCTAGTGAGGATGTTTGTAACTGTATCTGCAGGCAGTGAGAAACTGGGAAAGACTGTTTCAGCTCATCTCTGAGAGGGATATTCCGCAGAGAGAGAGCTTTCAGCTAGGTATTCATGTTTGGAAGTTAGTATGTAGCTCCCATCTGAGGGGGAATTCCTCGTAAGTTGTGGTTTGAACTAAGACACATTTGCGTCTTGCAAAACTTGTGTCCCGTATTGAAAGAAATCCTTTGGAAGCGAAGCATACAGGCGGTGAGCATGTGGAGGTTCAAGTCCTAAGCTCAATCCATTGGAGTGGTCATGCCTTGGAGGCAGCTGTCCTCTAGGCGCAAAATTGACAAGGCAGACACTTGGTTCTCACTCTGCTACTCTCCCGCATACAACGAAATGCTGTGGAAGCGAAACGTACAGGCAGTCAGGATGGAGGAGGTAGAGACCATAAGCTCAACTCTCAGAAGTGTGTATGCTTTGCAGGCTGATGTCTGCCAGACACTTATTGAGGCGAGGTATACCCCAGCTGCACTCTAATTGAACAAGGACATTGGCAATCGCTGTATTGAACTCAGATACACGTGAGTAGAGTCCTGACACTTCCACTCGCATTTCTCCAACCTCTCCCAGCACCTCACTTAAGGATGTTAGCAGCTATGACTATGGGCAGGCAGGATGGGGGAGAGTCTTGCCCTGAGCTCCGCTCTCACAAGAGAGCATGCCTAGAAGCCAGCTTTCAACCAGCTGCGTTCTAATGGCTGTGAGACTAAAGCAGTCTTCTAACTCAGGAGGTTCGAAGAATACCACTCTACTGCACCTGGAGACACCTTCCAGGCCTGCCTTATTCCACTTGTGTCTCACAAGCTTCTGACAAACGTCTCAGGTGAAGATTTTGAAAACTCATTCTGCAGGCAGTGTGGAACTGTGAGGGACTGGGTGTGAGCTTAACTCTCAAAACAGAGATGCTTTTGGACTCGGGGTTCAGCTAGCTTCTCTCGTATGGAATTTAGTATGTAGCACCTGTCTAAGACAGGAATTACTGGGAATCGCTGGATTGAGCTTGGAGGCACTAGTCTTGTGTGCCGAGACTTTCCACTTACCTCTCACAGCACTTCAGTCACGCATCGAGCCTAGGCCTGTTTGCAGCGAAATGTACCTGCAGGCAGGATGTGGGAAGTACAGGCCATAAGCTCAACTCTCAAAAGTGTGTAGCCTGGGAGGCAGATGTCTGCTACCCACTCATTCATGGGAGTTAGAAACTAGCTACACTCTTTGAAGAAGGCTGTTTGAAATTGCTGTATTCAACTCAGATAATCGTGAGTACAGGCCTGACACTTTCACATGCATTTCGCCACCCTCTCCCAGCACCTAACATAAGGATATTAGCAGTTACGTCTACGGGCAGGCAGGATGCAAGATGGTCTTGCCCTGAACTCAGCCTCAGAAGGAAGCATGCCTAGAAGCCAGCTTTCTACTAGCTCGTTCTGATGGCCGTGAGAATGTAGCAGCATTGTAAGGTGGGACGTTCCATGACTACCGCTCTACTGCACCTGGAGACAAAACCATTGAAGCCTGCCGCTGGCCCTTGCATCCCATGAGCTTCTGACAAACATGTCTAGTGAGGATGTTCGTAACTGTATCTGCAGGCAGTGTGGAACTGGGAAGGACCATGTTTCAGCTTATCTCCGAGCGGGAAGTTCCCCAAGAGAGCTTTCAGCTACGTTCTCAGGTTGGAAGTTAGTATGTAGCTCCCGTCTTAGGCAGGAATTCCTCAGAAGTCGCTGGATTGAACTAAGAGACACTTGGCTCTTGCAAAAATTGCATCCCGTATCAAACGAAATCCTTTGGAAGTGAAGTGTACAGGCAGTCAGCATGTGGAAGGTAAGCTCAAGCCAAAGGAGTGTGCATGTCTAGTAGGCAGCTGTCCGCTAGGCGCGATATTGACAAGGGAGACACTTGGTTTATACTCCGCTTCTCTCCCGTATACAACGAAATGCTGTGGAAGCCGAACTTTCAGGCAGTCAGGATTGGGGAGGTACATGCCATAAGCTCAACTCTCAGCAATGTGTATGCTTTGTAGGCTGATGTCTGCTAAACACTTATCGAAGCGAGGTATACCCAAGCTACACTGTAATTGAACAAGGACGTTGGCAATCGCTGTATTGAAGTCAGATGGATATGAGTACAGTCCTGGCGCTTCCACTTGCATTTCTCCAACCTCTCCCATCATCTCACTTAAGGATGTTAGCAGGTATGAGTATGGGCAGGCAGGATGCGGGAGGGTCCTGCCCAGAGCTCAACTCTCACAAGAGAGCATGCCTAGAAGCCAGCTTTCAACTGGCTGCGTTCTAATGGCCGTAAGATCATAGCAGTCTTCTAACTCAGGAAGTTCGAAGAATACCACTCTACTGCACTTGCAGACACCTTCCAGGCCTGCATTATTCCACTTGCTTCTCACAAGCTTCTGACAAACGTCTCTGGTGAAGATGTTCAAAACTCATTCTGCAGGCAATGTGGAACTGTGAGGGTTTTGGTGTGAACTCAACTCTTGGAAGAGAGATGCTTTTGGACTTGGGGTTCAGCTAGCTCTCACGTATGGAACTTAGTATGTAGCACCTAAGACATGAATTACTAGGAAATCGCAGGATTGAGCTTCGAGGCCCTATTCTTGTGTGCCGGGACTTTCGTCTTATCTCTCACAACACTTCAGTCATGCATCGAGCCTAGGCCTGTTACCAGCGCAGTGTACCTGGAGGAGGATGTGGGAAGTACAGGCCATAAGCTCAACTCTCAAAAGTGTGTACGCCTGGGAGGCTGATGTCTGTTACCCACTCGTACATTGGAGTTAGAAACTAGCTACACTCTGATTGAAGAAGGCCGTTTGAAATCGCTATATTCAACTTTGATAATGTTGAGTACAAGCCTGATACTTCCACATGCAAATGGAATCGAAACAAATAGAATCCCATCGAATAGAATCGAAAAGAATCGGAAACTATCGTATCGATACGAAAAAAATGGAATTGAATCGAATCGAATCCAAAAGGATCGAATCGCATCGAATTGAAAAGAATCGTATCGAATCGAAAATATTTGAAACAAATCAAATAAAAAGGAATTGAATAGAAAAATTCGAATCGAAAAGAAATGAATTGAATCGAATCGAAAAGGATCGAATCAAATCGAATCAAAAAGAATCGAATTGAAAAGAATTCAATCGAAGAGTTTCCATTCGAATCGAATTGAATCGAAAAGAATCTAATCGAACCAAGAAGATTCGAATGGAATCAAAAAGAAACGAATCAAAAAGAATCGAATCGAATCGATTCATTAGAATCGAATCTAATCGAATCGAAAAGTTTCGAATCCAAATGAATCTAATCGAAAAGAATGGAATCAAAAAGAATCGAATTGTTTCAGAAAAAATGAATCGAAGTGAATCGAATCGAAAAGAATTGAATCGAATTGATTTTAAAAGAAAGGAATTCGAATTGAAAAGACTCGAATCGAAAGATTCGAATCAAATCAAATCGAAACCAAAAGAATCGAATCGAATAGAATCAAAAAGAAACTAATTGAAAACTATCATATCGAAAAGAAAAAAATCGTATCGAATCAAAAAAATCGAATCGAATTATATCGAAAAGGATCTAATCAATTCTAAACGAATCAAAAAGAATCGAATCGAATCAAAAAGAATCGAATCGAATAGGAAATAATCGAAATAAATCAAATAAAAAAGAATCGCATAGAAAAAATCGAATCGAATTGAAAAGAATCAAATCTAATCGAAAAGAATTGAATCAAATCGAATCGAAAACAAACGAATCCAATCGAATCGAAAACAATTGAATCGAAGAGTTTCGAATCGAATCGCATTGAATCGAAAAGAATCTGATCGAACCGAAAAGATTCGAATGGTTTCAAAAAGAAACGAATCAAAAAGAATTGAATCGAATCGATTCGAAAAGAATAGAATCTAATCGAATCGAAAACTATCAAATCCAAATGAATCTAATCGAAAAAAAGTGGAATCAAAAAGAATCGAATTGTTTCAGAAAAAACGAATCGAATTGAATCGAATCGAATAGAATTGAATGGAATCAATTTTAAAAGAAAGGAATTCGACTCAAAAAGACTCGAATCGATAGATTCGAATCAAATCTAACCGAAACAAAAAGAATCGAATCGAATAGAATCGAAAAGAAACTAATCGAAAACTATCATATCAAAAAGAAAAAAATCGTATCGAATCAAAAAAATCGAATTGAATCGAATCGAAAAGGATCTAATCAATTCTAAACAAATAAAAAAAATCGAAATGAATCGAAAAGAATCGAATCAAATAGAATAGAAAATAATCGAAACAAATCAAATAAAAAAGAATCGAATAGAAAAACATCGAATCGAATCGAAAAGAATCAAATCGAATCGAAAAGAATTGAATTGAATCGAATCGAAAATAATCGAATCCAATCGAAAGCAATCGAATCGTAGAGTTTTAAATCGAATCGAATTCAATCGAAAAGAATCTAATCGAACCAAAAACATTCGAATGGAATCAAAAAGAAATGAATTAAAAAGAATCAAATCGAATTGAATCAAAAAGAATCGAATCGAATAGAAAATAATCGAATCCAAATGAATCGAGTCGAAAGGAGTGGAATCGAAAAGAATTGAATCGTTTAGAAAGAAACAAATCGAATTGAATTGAATCAAATAGAAAATAATCGAATCCAATCGAATTGAAAAGAATAGAAAAGAACTGAATCGAATCGAATCGAAAAGAAATCGATTCGAAAAGAATCGAATCGAAAAAAAAAAGAAAGGAATCGAATCGAATCGAAAAGAATCGAATCCAAAATAATCGAATCGAAGATTGAATCGAAAGAATGGAATCGATTCGTAAAAACCAAATCAAAGAGACTCGAAAAGAATCGAATCAAATAAAAAAAAATAAAATAAAATAGAAAAGAATCGAATCGAAAAGAAAAGAATCGAATCAAATCGATTTGAAAAGAAAGATATTCGAATCGAAAAGAATCGAATCGAAAAGAATCGAATCGAAACGAATCGAAAAAAATCGAATCGAATTGCTCCAAATCAAAAGAATTGAATCGAATGGAAGTGAAAATAATCGAATCAAATCGAATCGAATCAAAATAATCAAATCGAAACGAATCAAAAAGAATCAAATCGATTCGAAAAGAAAGGAATTCAAATCAAAAACATTCGATTAGAAAGATTCGAATCGAATCGAATTGAATAGAAAAGAATAGAATCAAATCAAATAGAAAAGAAACGAATAGAAAACTGTCGAATGGAAATGAAAAAAATCGAATTGAATCGTATCGAAGAGAATCGAATCGAATCAAAAAAGATCGAATGGAATCGAATATAAGAATCTAATCGAATCGAATCAAAAAGAATCTAATCGAATCGAAAGGATCGAATCAAATTTTATCGAATGGAAAAGAATCAAATCAAATCGAAAAGAATCGAATCGAATCGAAAAGGATCGAATCGAATCAAATCGAATAGAAAAGAATCGAATAGAATCGAAAAGAATCGAATCAAATTGAATCGAAAAGAATCAAATCAAATCGAAAAGAATTGAATCGAATCGAAAAGAATCGAATCGAATCAAATCGAAAAGAATCGAATCAAATTGATTCGAAAAGAAAGAAATTAATATAGAAGAGGCTAGAATCGAAAAGAATCTAAATGAATCGAATAGAAAAATATCGAATCGAATCGCACCGAATCAAAAGAATCGAATCTAATGGAAGTGAAAATAATCGAATTGAATCAAAAAGAATCGAATCGAATCGAATCAAAAAGAATCGAATCGAATCGAAAAGAATCAAATCGAATCGATTCGAAAAGAAAGGAATTCAAATCAAAAACACTCGAATAGAAAGATTCGAATCGAATCGAATCGAAAAGAATAGAATCGAATAGAAAAGAAACGAATAGAAAACTATCGAATGGAAAAAACTATCGAAAAAAATCGAATCGAATCGGAGAGAATCGAATTGAATCGAAAAAAGATCAAATCGAATCGAATATAAGAATCGAATCGAATCGAATTGAAAAGAATCGAATCAAAAAGGATCAAATCGAATTGTATCGAATAGAAAAGAATCAAATCAAATCGAAAAGAATCGAATCAAATCGAATAGGAAAGAATCGAGAAAATCTAATAAAGAGTCGAATCGAATCGAAAATATCGAATCGAATGGAAAAGAATCGAATCGAATCGAAAAGAATCTAATCGAATCGAATCGTTTGTAAAGAAAGGAATTCGAATCAAAAAGACTTGAATCATAAGATTCTAATCGAATCGAATCAAAAAGAAACGAACCAAAAACTATCGAATCGAAATGAAAAAAATCGAATCGAAATGAATCGAAAAGAATCAAAGAAATCTAATAAAAAAGAATTGAATCGAATCGAAAATATCGAATCGAATGGAAAAGAATCGAATCAAATCGAATCGAAAATAATCGAAACATCAAATAAAAAGAATCGAATGGAAAAAAATGAAAAGAATTGAATCGAATCGAAAAGAATTGAATTGAATCGAATCGAAAACAATCAAATCGAATCGAATCAAAAAGAATTGAATCTAAGAGTTTCGAATAGAATCGAATTGAATCGAAAAGAATCTAATCGAAATGAAAATATTCGAATAGAATCGAAAAGAAACGAATCAAAAAGAATCGAATCGAATTGAAAAGAATAGAATCTAATCGAGTCGAAAAGAATAGAATCCAAATAAATCAAGTCGAAAGGAGTGGAATCGAAAAGAATTGAATCGATTCGAAAAAAACGAATCAAATTGAATCTAATCGAATCGAAAATAATCGAATCAAATTGAATCGTAAAGAATAGAATCGAAGCGAACCGAAAAGAATCAAATCGAATTGAAAAGAATCGAATCGAATTGAACCGTAATGAAAAGAATCGAATCGAATCGAAAAGAATGGAATCGAATTGAATCGAAAAGAATTGAATCGAATGCAATCAAATCGAAAAGAATCGAATCGAATTGAAAAGAATCAAATCGAATTGATTGAATCAAAAAGAATCGAATCGAATCACATCGAATCGAAAATAATTGAAACGAATAAAAAATAATCGAATCGAATTGAATCGAGAATAATTGGAATTGAATTGAATCGATAATCGAATTGAATCTAATCGAGTTGAATCGAAAATAATCGAATCGAATCAAATCAATTAGAAAAAAATCGAATCAAATTGCATCGAACCAAAAGTAATCGAATCGTATTGAATCGATTCGAATTGAAAAGAATCGAATCGAATCGAATCGAAAAGAATCAAATCGAATTGAATCAAAAAGAATCGAATCCAAAGAATCGAATTGTAGAGAATCTAATCGAAACGAAAAGATTCGAATCAAAAAGAATCGAATGTAAACGAAAAGAATCAAATCGAATCGAATCGAAAAGAATCAAATCGAATCGAAAAGAATTGAATCGAAAAGAATCGAATCGAATCAAATCGATTGAAAAGATCGAATCAAAAAAATCAAAGAGAATCAAAACGAATCAAAACGAATCGAATCGAATTGAAAAGAATCATTGAATCAAATCGAAAAGAATCTAATCGAATCGTATCGAATCAAAAAAATCAAATCGAATCGAATCGAAAAGAATAGAATCGTATTTAATTGAATCAAATGAATCGAATCGAATTGAATCGAAAAGAATCGAATCGAATCAAAATGAATCAAATCAAATCGAAAAGAATCGTATTGAATCGAATTGAATCGTAAAGAATCCAATGGAACATAATCGATTCGAATTGAAAAGAATCGAATCGAAAAGAATCAAATCGAACCGAAAAGAAAGGAATCTAATCGAATAGAATCAAATCGAATGGTATCATTGAATCGAAAAGAATCGAATCATATCGAATTGAATTGAAAAGAATCAAATCGAATAGAATCGAAAAGATTCGAATCGAATCAAAAAGAATCGAATCGTATCGAATCAAATCGAATAGAATTGAGTCGAATACAATGAAAAGAATCAAAACGAATTGAAAACCATCGAATTAAATCGAATCAAATATTATCAAATCGAATCGAAAAGAATCGAATTGAATAGCATCGAAACGAATCGAATCGAATCGAAAAGAATCAAATTGAATAGCGTCGAATCGAATCGAATCAAAATGAAAAGAATCGAATAGAATCGAAAAGAATCAAATCGTATCGAATTGAATCGAAAAGAATCGAATCATATCGAATTGAATCGAAAAGAATCGATTCCAATCGAATTGAATCGAAAAGAATCGAATCGAACAGTACCGAATCGAATTGATAAGAATCGAATCAAATAAAATAGAAAAGAATCTAATTGAAACGAAAAGAATCTAATCGAATCGAATTGAAAAGAATCGAATCGAAAAAATCGAATCTAATAGAATCAAGTTGAGTTGAATCGAATAGAAAAGAATCGAATCGAATCATATCGAATTGAAAAGAATCGAATCAAATCGAATTGAATTGAAAAGAATCTAATCGAACTGAATCGAAAAGAATCGAATCGAAATGTAACAAATTGAATCCAAATGATCGAATCGAATCAAATCGAAAAAAATCGAATTGAAACGAAAAGAATCGAATAGAATCGAACTGAAAATAATCGAATCTAATCGAATAGAATAGAATAGAATCGAACAGAATTGAATCGAATGAAAAGAATCTTATCGAATCGAATCGAAAAGAATCGAATCGAATCGAATGGAGAAGAATCAAATCGAACCGAATCGAAAAGAATTGAATCAAAAAGAATCGAATCGAAGAGAATCTAATCGAAACGAAAAGAATCAAATCGAATCGAAAAGAATAGAATCAAAACGAAAAGAGACGAATTGAATCAAATCGAAAAGAATCGAATAGAAAAAAATCGAATCGAATCGTATCGAAAAGAATCGAATTGAAAAGAATAGAATAGAAAAATTCGAATCGAATCGAATCGAAATGAATCGAATCGAATCAAATTGATTGAAAAGATCAAATCAAAAAACATCAAAGAGAATCGAAATGAATCGAAACGAATCGAATCGAATTGAAAAGAATCGTATCAAATCAAATCTAAAAGAATCGAATCAAATCGAATCAAAAAGAATGGAATCGAATTGATTCATATTGAAAAGAATCGATCGAATCATATTGAATCAAAAAGAATCGAATCGAATCGAAAAGAATCGAATCGAATTTAATCGAAAAGAATCGAATCGAATTGAATTGAGTTGAAAAGAATTGAATTGAACAGTATCAAATCAAATTGAAAAGAATTGAATCAAATCAAAAAGAATCGAATCGAAACGAAAAGAATCGAATCGAATCGAATTCGAAAGAATCGAATTGAATTGGAATGAGAAGAATCGAATCGAAACAAAAAGAATCAATCGAATCAAAAATAATCGGATCAAGTCGAAAATAATCGAATCGAATCCAATCAAGTCGAATCGAAAATAATCAAATTGAATTCAAATGAATCGAAAATAATCGAATCGAACCGAAATGAATCGAATCAAATAAAAAATTATCGAGTCGAATTGAATAAAAAATAATCGAATCTAATGCAATCGAATCGAATCGAAAATATTCAAATAGCATCGAATTGAATCAAAATAATCGAATCGAATCGATAAGAATCGAATCAAATCGAATCGAATCGAATTGAAAAGAAGCGATCAAATCGAAAAGAATCGAATCGAATCGAAAAGTATCGAATCGAATTGAATCGAATCAAATCGAACAGAATTGAATCGAATCGAATCGAAAAGAATCAAATCGAATCGAAAAGAATCGAATCGAAAAGAATAGAATCGAATTGAAAAGAATAGAATTGATTCGAAAACATTCGAATCGAATTGAATCAAACCGAAAAGAATCAAATCGAATCGAAAAAAATCGAACCGAATCAAAAAGAATCAAATCGAAACGAAAGATTTTAATCGAATTGAATCGAATCAAAAGGAATCGAATCGAAAAAATCGAATCGAATCGAAAAGAATCAAATCGAATTGAATCGAAGAGAATCAAATCGAAAAGAATAGAATCAAAACGTATCGAAAAGAATCGAATCAAATCGAATGGATAAGAATCAAATCGAATCGTAAAAAATCGAGTCGAAAGGAAAAAATTCGAATCGAATCGTAAAGAATCGAATTGAATCGCATCAAAAAGATTTGAATTGAATCGAACTGAAAAGAATTGAATTGAAACGAATCGAATCAAAAAGACTCGAATCAAATCGAATCGAAAAGAATCGAATCGAATAAAATTGAATCGAATAGAAAAGAATCTATCTAATCGAAAAGAATCAAATCGATAAGAATCGAATTGAAAGAATTGAATCGAATCGATTCGAATCGAAAAAAATTGAATCGAATCGAATCCCTAACCTTAACCCCTAACCCCTAACACTAAACCTATCGTAACCCTAAGCCTTAACCCTAACACCTAACCCTAACCCTAACCCTAACCGTAAGGCTAACCCTAACCCTAACCCCTAACCCAAACCCTACCCCGAACACTAACCCTAAACTTAACCCGTACCCTAACTAAACCCGTACCCTAACCCTAACAGGTACACTAACACTAAGCTGTACCCCAACCTTAACCCAGACCCTAACCCTTACCCTAACCCTAAGACCGTCCCCTAACCCATACACTAACCCATCCCCTAAACATAACCTAACCAGTACTCTAACACTACCCCATACCCTAACCCGTATCCTAACCCTAACACTAACACATACCTAACCATAACCCTAACCCTAACACCTAACCCTAACCCTAACCCTAACCGCTAACCCTAACCCTAAACCAAAACCTAACCCTAACCCCTAACCCTAATATTAACCCCTACCCCTACCCCTAACCCTAACCTGAACCCCTAACCACTAACCCTAAACCTAACCCTAACCTTTAACCCTAAACCTTAACCCTAACCCTAACCCTAATCCTAACACTAACCCAAACCCAACCCTAAACACTAACCCTAACCTTAACCCCTAACCTTAACCCTAACACTAACACTAACCCTAACACCTAACCACTAACCCTAGCCCTACCCCCTAACCGCTAACCCCTAACCCTACCCCTAACCCTAACCCTTAACCCTAACCCTTAACCCGAACCCTAACCCTAACCCAAAACCTAACCCCTAACCCTAACCAAAACCCGTAACCACTAACCCTAACCCTAACCCTTAACCCTACCCTTAACCCTAACCATAACCCAAACCCTAACCCTAACCCCAAACACTAACAGTAACCCCAAACCTTAACCCTAACCCTAACGCTAACACTACCCCTAACCCTAACCCCTAACCCCTAACCCTAACCTTTAATGCTCTCCGTAACCCTTAAACTCAACACTTAACCCTAAACCTAACCCTAACCCATACCCTAACCCGTACCCTAACCCTAACCGAACACTAACCGTAACCCGTACCCTAACCTTTACCCATACCCTAACCCTGAACCATACCCTAACCCCAACCTTAACCCGTACACGAACCCTAACCCGTATCCTAACACTAACCCATACCCTAACCCTAACACGTAACCTAAATCTAACCCTGACCCTAACCCAAACAATAACCTAACCCTAATCCTAACCCGTTCCCTAACCCTTACGCTAACCCCAACCCTAACGCTAACACGTACACTAACCCTAATGGTACCCTAACACTAACCCTAACCCGTACCCTAAACCTAACCCTAAAATTAACCCTAACCCGTAACCTAACCCTATACCCTACCCTACCTTAACCCTAAACATAACCCGTACCATAACACTAAAACTACCCCTAAACCAAACGCTAACTCTAACCATAACCCTAACCCTATCTCTAAACCTAACCCTAAACCTAACCTAACCGTAACCCTCACCCTAACTGTATCCCTAACACATAAACTAACCCTAACTCTAACCCTAACCCATAAACTAAACCTAACCCTAACCCTAACCCTAACCCTAAACAGTGCCCTAACCCTAACCCTAACATGTACCTTAACCCTAACCCTAAACCTAAACCTAACCCTAAGCCATACCCTAACCCTAACCCTAATCCGTGCCCTAACCCATACCGTGACCCTAAACCTAACCCGTACCCTAAACCTAACCCTACCCTAACCTGAACCCTAACTCTAACCTGTACCCTAACCCTAAACCGTAACGTAACCTGTACCCTAACCTGTACCCTAACCCGTACCCAAACCCTAATCCTATCCCGTTCCCTAAACCAAACCCTAACACTAACCCATACCCTAACCCATAAATAAACCTATACCCTACCCCTAACCCTAACCTGAACCCGTACCCTAAGCCTAACCATAACCCCAGCCCTAACCCTAACCCGTTCCCTAACCCTAACCCAAAACGTATCCCATACCCTAACCCGAACCCTAACCCATAAGCTAACCCTAACCTGTAACCTAAACCTAACACTATACCTAACCCTAAACAGTACCCTAACCCTAGCCCTAACCCTAAACACTAACCCGACCCATAACCCTAACCCTAACCGAAATCTAACCCTAACACTAAGCCTAACCATAACCTACCCTAACCCTAACCCTAACCTGTACCCTAACCCAAACCCTAACACCGTAAACCTAACCCTATCTTGTACCCTAACCCTAACCCTAAACCTAACCCAAACCCTAACCATAACCAGTACACTAACCCATACCTTAACCCGTACCATAATCCATACCATATCTCTAAACCGTACCCTCACCCTAACCCTAACCCGTACCCAAACCCTAATCTGTACCCTAACCTAAGCCTAAACCGAACCCTAATCATAACCCTAACACTAACCCTAATCCGTAGCCTAACCCTAACCCAAACCCTAAACATAACCCAAACTCTAACTCTAACCCTAACCCGTACTCTAACCCTAACCATAACCCTAACCTGTAACCTAACCCTAACCCTAACCCTAACACTGAACAGTACCCTAAACCTAACCCTATCCCATACACTAACCCTAAACCTAACCCTAAACCTAACCTTAACCCGTACCCTAATCCTAACCCGTACCCTAATGCTTACCCTAAGCCTCACCCGTACCCTAACCCAAACTCTAACCCATACCCTAACCCTAATCTTACCCCAACCCTAAACCTAACGAAACCCAATCCCTAATCCTAACCTTAACCCTAACCTAATCCTAACCTTATCCCTTACCCTATCCCTAACCCTAACTCGTAACCAAACCCTAACCCTAATCCTAAACAGTACCCTAACTTTAACCCTAACCCGTACCCTAACCCTAACCGTAAACCTAAACCGATCCCTAACCCGTACCCTAACCCGTACCCTAACCCGTAACCTAACCCGTAACCTAACCCGTACCCTAACCCTAATCCTAACCCGTAGCCTACCCCTAACCCTAACCTGAACCTTAACCCTAACCCTAACCCTAACCCTAACCCTAACCCTAAGCTTAAACAGGACCCTAACCCTAACCCTAACCCATAACCTAACTCAAACTTTACAGCGTTGGAAGTCAGGTCGTTCCATGAACAAAACTCTACTGCACCTGGAGACACAACCGTTGAAGCCTGCAGCTTGCCCCTTGCGTCCCATGAGCTTCTGACAAACATGTCTTGTGAGGATGTTCCTAACTGCATCTGCAGGCAGTATGGAACTGGGAAGGACCGCGTGTCAGCTCACCTCGCAGAAGGAAGTTCCCCAGAGAGACAGCTTTCACCGAGGTACTCAGGTTTGGAAGTTCGTATGTAGCTCCCTTCTGAGGGAGGAATTACTCAGAAGTTGGATTGGGCTAGGAGACACTTGCCTCTCACAAAACTTGTGTCCCGTATCAAACGACGTCCTTTCGAAGTTCTGGCCCTGAGAACGCAGCAGTATTCTAACTCAGGAGGTTCCAAGCGTACCACTCTACTCCACCTGGAGACACCTTCCAGGCCTGCATTATTCCACTTGCGTCTCACAAGCTTCTGACAAGCTTCTCTGGTGAAGACGTTGGCAACACATTCTGCAGGCAGTGTGGAACTGTGAAGGAATGCGTGTGAGCCCAACTCTCGAATGTAAGTTGCCGTTGGATGTAGGGTTCAATTAGCTAGTATGGAACTTAGTATGTAGCACCAGTCTAAGACAGGAATTACTAGGATGTCGCGGGATTGAGCTTGGAGGCACTACTCTTGTGGGCTTCACCTGGACGAGGTGACTGGTCCTCACCTGGGACTCAACTGGACCTGATAACTTAGCTCCACACTTTGGCCTCACCTGGCCCTGATGACTCTGGGCCCCACCTAGGCCTCAATCTGGACTTGGTGACTGTGGTCCCCACCTGGGTCTCACCAGGACCTGGTGACTCTCGTTCCCACATGACCCACACCTGGACCCGGTGACTGTGGTGTTCTTGTAGACTCACATTTACCTGGTGACTCCAGTCCCCACCAGGGCCTCACCTGGATCTGGTGACTCTGGCCTGCAGGTTGGCCTCACCTGGACCTGATGAGTGGGGTTGCCACCTGGGCCTCACCCATACCTGGTGACACAGGTCCCCACGTGGGCCTCACTTGGACCTGGTGAATCTGGTCCTTACCTGGTCCTCACCCAGAACTGGTAACTCTGGTCACCACCTGGGTCTCACCTGGACCTGGTGAATCTGGTCCCCATCTGGGCCTCATCCAGTCCTGGTGACTTTGTTCCCCACCTGGACCTGATTGCTGTGGACTCCTTCTTGGCCTCACCTGGAACTGGTGACTCTGATCCTAACTGGGCCTCACCCAGATCTGGTGACTCTGGTCCTCACCTGTGGACCATTATGACCTGGATACTCTGTTCCACACCTGAGCCTCACCTGGACATGATGACTCTGGATCCCCTCTGGCCCTCACCCTGACCTGGTGACTCTGGTCCCCATCTGGATGTCACCTGGACCAGGTGAATCTGGTACCCCTCTAGGCCTCAACTAGACCTGGTGTCTCTGGTCCTCAACTGGGCCTCACCGGAACCTTGTGAATATGCTCCCCACCTGCGCCTCATCTGGACCTGGTGACTCTGGTTCTACCTGGGCATCATCGGGAGATGGTTACTCTATTCCCCACTGGGACTGACCTGATCCTGGTAACTCTGGTCCTGACTTTGGCCTCTTCTGTACCAGGTGACTCTGGCTCCACCTGGGCCTCACCTGGAACTGGTGACTCTGATCCTCAGCATGGCCTCACCTGACCTGGTGACTGTGGTTCCCATCGGGACCTCACCTGGACCTCATGTCTCTGGTCCCACCTGGGCCTCACCAGGACCTGGTGTCTCTGGTACCCACCTGGGTAGCATCAGGATATGGTTACACTGTTCACTAACAGTGACCCAGCTGGACCTATTAACTCTGGTCTTCACCTGGGCCACACCTGTTCCCACCTGGGTCTCACCTGGACCTGGTGAGTCGGATCCCCAACTGGTCCTCAACTGTAACTGGTGATTTTCGTTCCCACATGGACATCATGTGGACCTGGTGTCTGCAGTGTTTCTAGCTTCTCATGTACCTCGTGACTCTGGTTCCCACCAGGGCCTCACTGGGACCTGGTGAGTGTGGTTGCCACCTGCACCTCACCTGGACCTGGTGATTCTGGTCTGCACCTGAGACTACCCTGGATCTGGTGACTGTGGTCCCCACCTGGGCTTCACCTGGATTTGGTGACTCCGATCCCCATCTGGGCCTCACCTGGCCCTGTTGACCATGGTCCTCAACTGGGCATAATTGGGACCCGGTGACTGTGTTCCACAACTGGACCTCACCTGGACCAGGTGACTCTGGTCCCACTCTGGGTCTCACCGTGCCCTAGTGACTGTGAACCCCACTTTGGCCTGACGTGGACCTGCTGACCCTGGTTGCCACCTGCACCTCACCTCGAACTGTTGACTCTGGTTCTTTCAAGGGCCTCCCCTGTACCCGGTGATCCTGGTCCCCACCTGGGCCTCACCTGGACGTGGTGACTCTTGTCACCACCGGGGACTCACCTGGACCTGGTTACTGTGTTCAACACCTGGGCCTCAAGTAGACCTGTTGACCATGGTCCCCAAGTTGGCCTCACATGGACCTGTTGCCTCTGATCTCCACCGGGGCCTCACGTGTACCTGGTAACTCTGGTCCTCACCTGGGCCTCATCTGGACCTGGTGACTCTGGTCCCCACCTGGGCTTCACCTGGATCTGTTGACTCTGGTCCCCACCTGGACTTCACCTGGATCTGGTGACTCTGGTCCCCACCTGGACCTCTCCTGGACCTGGTGACTCTCTTTCCAACATGGACCTCACCTGGATCTGGTGACTCTGGTCCTCAGTTTGGCCTCACCTGGACCTGGTGTCTCTCATCCCCACTTTGACCTAACTCAGAACTGCTGAATCTTGCCCCACCTAGGCCTAACCCAGACCTGGTGACTCTTGTCCCCAGCTATGCCTCAATTCGACCTGATGAATCTGGTCCTCACGTGGGCCTCACATGGACCTGGGACTCAGCTGGATAGAGTGGCTCTTGTTCCCACAAGGGGCTCACCTGATACTGGTGACTGTGGTCTTATTCTATGCTTCACCAGGACCTAGTGATTCTGATCCCCATCTGGGCCCTGCATGGCCCTAGTGACTGTGTTCCTCACCCAGGCATCATTGGGACCTGGATACTCTATTCCACACCTGGGCCTCACTTTGACCAGGGACCTCTGGTCCCATTCTGGGCCTCAAACTAAAATGGTTACTCTGGTTCCCCCTCTGGGCCTCACCCTTACCTGGTGACTCTGGTCACCCCTTGGGGTTCACTTGGACCTGGTGAATCTGGTCCTTAGCTGGTCCTCACCTGGATCTGGTGACTGGTCACCACCTGGGCCTCACCTGGACTTGGTGAATCCTGTTGCCACCTGGGCCTCACCTGGACCTTGTGACTGTGGTCCCACCTGGACCTCACCTGGATCTGGTGGCTCTGGTTCCCATATGGGGCTCTCCTGGACCTGGTTCCTGTGGTCTCCATCTGGCCTCACCTGGAACAAAATGACTCTGATCCATATTTGGGCCTCACCTGGACCTGTTGACTCTGGTCCTTACCTGGGCATCATTGGGACCTGGTTACTCTCTTATATACCTGGGCCTCACCTGGACCTGGTGACTCTGGTCCCCCTCTGGACCTCACCCTGACCTGGTGACTGTGGTCTCACCTGGGCTTCACCTGGATGAGGTGACTGGTTCCCACAGGGACCTCACCTGGACCTGGTGACTCAGGTCCTCATATGGGCATCATGGGACCTGGTTTCTCAGTTCCACATAGGGGCCTCACCTGGACCTAGTGATTCTCGTCCCCCTCTGGGCCTCACCCTGACGTGGTGACTCTGGTCCCCACCTGGATATCACCAGAACCGGGTGACTCTGGTCCCCCTCTGGGACTCACCCGGAGCTGGGGACACTGGTCCTCAACTGGGCCTCCACAGAACCTGGTGAATCTACTCCTCACTTGCCTCGTCTGGACCTTGTGACTCTTGTCCCACCTGACATCAATGGGACATGGTTACTCTTTTCCCCAACTGGGCCTCACCTGGACATGATAACTTTGCTCCACACTTTGGCCTCACCTGGCCCTGATGACTCTGGGCCCCCGACCTAGTCCTCAATCTGGACCTGGTGACTGTGGTCCCCACCTGGGTCTCACCTGGACCTGGTGACTCTCGTTCCCACATGAACCACACCTGGACCTGGTAACTGTGGTGTTCTTGTAGACTTACATTTACCTGGTGACTCCGGTCCCCACCAGGGCCTCACCTGGATCTGGTGACTCTGGCCTGCAGGTTGGCCTCACCTGGACCTGGTGAGTGGGTTTGCCACCTGGGCCTCACCCATACCTGGTGACTCAGGTCCCTACGTGGGCCTCTTGGACCTGGTGAATCTGGTCCTTACCTGGTCCTCACCCAGAACTGGGGACTCTGGTCACCACCTGGGCCTCACCTGGACCTGGTGAATCTGGTCCCCATCTGGGCCTCACCCAGTCCTGGTGACTTTGTTCTCCACCTGGACCTGATTGCTGTGGACTCCTTCTTGGCCTCACCTGGAACTGGTGACTCTGATCCTATCTGCGCGTCACCCAGATCTGGTGACTCTGGTCTCACCTGGGCATCATTGGTACCTGGTTACTCTGTTCCACACCTGAGCCTCACCTGGACATGATGACTGTGGAACTCTCTGGGCCTCACCCTGACCTGGTGACTCTGGTCCCCATCTGGATGTCACCTGGACCAGGTGATTCTGGTACCCCTCTAGGCCTCAACCAGACCTGGTGAATCTGGTCCTCAACTGGGCCTCACCTGGACCTAGTGAATATGCTCCCCATCTGGACCTCATCTGGACCTGGTGACTCTGGTCCCTACCTGGGCATCATCGGGACCTGGTTCCACTGCATGGCCTGCAGGTTGGCCTCATCTGGACCTGGTAACTCTGGTCCCTACCTGGGCATCATTGGGACATGGTTCCTCTGCATGGCCTGCAGGTTGGCCTCACCTGGACCCGGTGACTCTTGTCCTCACTTTGGCCTCTTCTGTACCAGGTGACTCTGGCCCCACCTGGGCCTCACCTGGACCGAGTGACTCTGATCCTCAGCAGCATGCCTCAAATGCACCTTTCCACTAGCTGCATTCATATGGCCGTGAGAATGTAGCTACATTGTAAGTCAGGAGGTTCCATGTATACCGCTCTACTGCACCTAGAGACACAATATTGAAGCCTGCAGCTAGCTCCTTTTGTCCTATGAGCTTCTGACCAACACGTCTAGTGAGGATGTTCGAAATTTCATCTGAAGGCCATGTGGAACTATGAGGGACTGGAGGTGAGTTCAAGTCTCAGAAGAAAGTACCCTTTGGACACTGCGTTCCACTAGCTTCTCATGTATGGGACTTACTATGTAGCACCAATTGTAGAGTGCAGTTCCTCACATATCTCTGGATTGGGCTTGGAGACACTAGGCGTGTGGACCGGCGCCTTCCACTAACCTCTCACAACCCTTCTGTCACAATTCAAGCCTAGGCCTGATAGGAGCGAAGTGTATCTGCAGTCAGCATGTGGGAGGTACAGGGCATAATTTCAACTCTCAGAAGTGTGTATGCTTTACAGGCAGATGTCTGCTAGACACTTATTGATGGGAGGTAGAACCGAGGTACACTCTAATTAAATAAGGACGTTGGCAACCGCTGCATTTAACTCAGATATACTTGAGTCAGGTCTGTCACTTCCACATGCTTTTCACACAACCTCTTCCAGCACCTAACATAAAGATGCTAAGACCTATGTCTACAGGCAGTCAGGATGCGGGACGGTCCTGCCCTGACCTCAGCTCGTACAAGGAAGCATGCCTAGAAGTCAGCTTTCAACTAGCTGCGTTCTTATGGCAGTGACAATGTAGCAGTATTCTAATTCAGGAGGTTCCAAGATTACCACTCTACTGCACCTGGAGACACCTTCCAGGCCTGCATTATTCCACTTGCGTCTCACAAGCTTCTGACAAACGTCTCTGGTGAAGATGATCAAAACTCATTCTGCAGGCAGTGTGGAACTGTGAGGGACTGGGTGTGAGCTCAACTCTCAGAAGAGAGACTCTTTTGGACTTGGGGTTCAGCTAGCTTCTCACGTATGGAAATTAGTATGTAGCACCTGTCTAAGGAATTACTAGGAAGTCGCTGGATTGAGCTTGGAGGCACTAGTCTTGTGTGCCGGGACTTTCCACTTATCTCTCACAACACTTCAGTCATGCATCGAGCCTAGGCCTTTTAGCAGCGAAGTGTACCTGCAGGCACGATGTGGGAAATACAGGCCATAAGCTCAACTCTCAAAAGTGTGTACGCCTGGGAGGTAGATGTCTGCTACCCACTCAGACATGGGAGTTAGAAACTAGCTACACTCTTTGAAGAAGGCCGTTTGAAATCGCTGTATTCAATTCAGATAATCAGGAGTACAGGCCTGAAACTTCCACATGCATTTCACCGACCTCTCCCAGCACCTAACATAAGCATATTAGCAGGTACGTGTATGGGCAGGCAGGATACGGGAGGGTCCTTCCATGAGCTCAGCTCTCAGAAGGAAGCATGCCTAGAAGCCAGCTTTCTACTAGCTCGTTCGGATGGCCGTGAGAACGTGACAGCATTGTAAGGCGGTACGCTTACAATGAATACTGCTTTACTGCACCTGGAGACACAACCTTGAAGCCTGCAGCTGGCCCTTGCGTCCCATGAGCTTCTGAAAACATGTCTAGTGAGGATGTTCGTAACTGCATCTGCAGGCAGTGTGGAACTGGGAAGGACCGCATGTCAGCTCATCTCGCAGAAGGAAATTCCACAGAGAGAGAGCTTTCAGCTAGGTACTCAGGTTTGGAAGTTAGTATGTAGCACCCCTCTGAGGGAGGAATTCCTCAGAAGTCGCTGGATGAAACTAAGAGACACTTGCCTCTCGCAAAACTTGCATCCCGTATTGGACGAAATCCTTTGGAAGTGAAGTGTACAGGCCGTCAGCATGTGGGAGGTACAAGCCATAAGCTCAATCCAAAGGAGCGTGCATGCCTTGATGGCAGCTGTCCGCTACGCACAAAATTTACAAGGGAGACACGTGGTTTTCACTCTGCTACTGTCCCGCATACAACGAAATGCTGTGGAAGCGGAACATACAGGCAGTCAGGATGGGGGAGGTACAGGCCATAAGTTGAACTTGCAGAAGTGTGTTTGCTTTGCAGGCCGATGTCTGCTAGACACTTATCGAGACGAGGTATACAGGAGCTACACTCTAATTGAACATGGACATTGGAAATCGCTCTATTGAACTCAGATACATATGAGTACAGTCCTGACACTTCCACTGGCATTTCTCCAACCTCTCCGAACACCTAACATAAGGATGTTAGCAGCTACGACTACGGGCAGGCAGGATGCGGGAGGCTCCTGCCCTGAGCTCAGATTTCAAAGGAGACATGCCTGGAGGCCAGCTTTCTACTAACTGCGTTCTGATGGGCATGAGAACGTGGCAGCATTGTAATTCAGGATGTTCCATGAATACCGCTTTACTGCACCTGGAGACACAACCTTGAAGCCTGCAGCTTGCCCCTTGCATCCCATGAGCTTCTGACAAACATGTCTAGTGAGGATGTTTATAAGTGTATCTGCAGGCAGTGTGGACTGGGAAGGACCACGTTTCAGCTCATCTCTGAGAGGGAAGTTCCCCAGAGTGAGCTTTCAGGTAGGTTCTCAGGTTTGGAAGTTAGTATGTAGCTCCCATCTGAGGGAAGAATTCCTCAGATGTTGCTGTATTGAACAGAAAGAAGAAAGAAAGAAAGAAAGAAAGAAAGAAAGAAAGAAAGAAAGAAAGAAAGAAAGAAAGAAAGAAAAAAGAAAGAAAGAAAGAAAGAAAGAAAGAAAGAAAGAAAGAAAGAAAGAAAGAAAGAAAGAAGAATGAGTGGCACCTGTGTGGCTCTGTCAGTTAAGCTTCTGCCTTAGGCTCAGATCATGATCCAGGTCCCAAGGCAGGCTCCCTGTTCAACAGAGAACCTGCTTCTCCCTCTCCCTCTTCCCCTCTCGCTCATGCTTTATCTCTACTCTCTCTCTCAAATAAATAAAAAACATCTTTGAAAAAGAAACAAACAAACAAATCCACAAGGAAGAGAAATTGCCCATGTAGAATAATTTCAAACAATTTGTGAAGACATTCCACCCTCAAGTTCATGAGCATAGCTTCCCACTCTTACGTGTGGAATACACATAGTAACTTCCTTCCTTCTAATAAGAAAACCTTAAAATAATAATGATAATATAATAATAATAATTAATAATAATAAAAAAGAATCAGTTTACTACTGAGAAAGCTGACAAACACTACTTCAGCAAGATGATCAGATCGATACCAAGACTGATAAATCATGTTGATAGTATCTATCCTTTATATGATATAATGAAAATGGCAGTATATCTCTGTATATAATCCACAAAAACAGTTCAGTCATGAGATAAACAACAGACATGTCCCAACTGAGGGAAATTTTACAAAATACTCTACTTGTCAAAGTCTCCAGTTCAAAACAAGAAAAGGCTGAAAGAATGTCACAATCCAGATGAGCCTAAGGAAAGAGGACAAATGGAATGTGATTTGAGGATTGGTAACTTAGCAAAAACTAAGGAAATCTGAATAAACTATGGTCTTTTTTTTTTGTCTTAGTTTAATGCGAATTTTTTAATATTGATTCATTAGCTCCTATTTGTACCGTACTAATATATCAATAATTGGATAAATTGAGTGCAAGTGCATGCGAATGCTCTGTACTATCTTCTCAGTTTCCCTATAAATCTTTGTTTTTTTCCTAATAAATAAGATTTATTTTGAAAATTGACTTAAATGAATCAGGCTCCAAGTGTGAAGACATTTTAAGAATTGTTGAATTAACGTTTGCCTTATTCTTAAAGAGTTCCTTTGATGGAAACAAAGTAAGAATTTTAGATCAAAGGAACAAAAAACACTTAAGAACACGTATAATGCCTCCTCAACCTGAAAAGCAGGAAAGGATATTAAATAGTAAAAATCAGATAAAAATACTTCTAGTACAATAGACACCGTATTGCAAGTGCATTTAAAATTAGCAATGCATAACATTTATTTCCTTGACATTTGTCTTCCAAAGAGTTCAAAGTGTTTCAGTGTCAGTTGAAACAGGGGAAGAATCTCAGGGAAGGATCCTTCACATAAATAATAGGACCATTGGTACTAATGTCTCTCAGTTCTTTCCAAATCCATAAAGATGCATTTCCTGATGAGTGACTGAGCTGTGAAGAAAGAGATGAGAAACCCTCATCCCTCTGAATTACTTGTGTCAGAATATTTTGACCATAGTACCACGGATAGTAAATTATCCTTATTAACAGGAAATATGTCTCAGATTGGAATCTGAGCAATCAGATGGGCAGAGAAAAAATGCTTTGACTGGCTCTTCATCTTCTAAAAACAAAGGAGAGCTTTTTTATGTACAAAGTCTATTGTCAAGATAGCCTTAGGGAATAAGAGTCTGCAGCATCGAATCCAGCCGCACACAGGTCTTCCTGATCCGAAATCCCTGGGCCTGTCCCCCAACACAGGCTGCCATGCTGAGGTCATTTTCAATTGCTCTCTTAGGAGCTCTGGGGAAGGGGGAAGGAGCGAGATAGGATGTGACTGGAAGCGTGGAGGCCTAGAAAATTAAGACCATTCCAACTTAAATTCAGTGTTAGCACAAGTCCAGCCATCCCAGGTCCCAGTGAAGAACAGCTGAAATTAACATTACTTCAGTTACCGGTAAAAGCAAAAGTTTACAGCTTAATGTCCTAGAAAGCCCCACAATAGAAACAAAACTGAGTCAAGGCCAAGGACAGGAAGCCTCTATTAGAATGAGAACAGAGCTCAATGCCCTTGAATGTCCCATATCAAATTGTAAACAGAACTTGAGGAATTGCTCCACCCCTTCTGGAGGTCCCTGAGACCAGCCCTTAAAACTAAGCTAAAACCCACCTCGGGGTCCAAGTCCCTGCTCCACTCTGTCCGGTATACTTGCACACAAGCTCTAGCTTGTAAATAAACCCTCATGTGTTTGCATCAGTGTCGGCTTCTGGGTGGTTTCTCAGATTCACAATCTTGGGCACAACACTCTGAGATAAAAAAACAAAGCCAAAAGAAGCTCGGACGCAGGTAGAGTAAACGCAGGGTTCTGAGAGAATCGGCGGATACCCAGGGGCTTGGGAGCTCTTCTGTGGAGGCCCATGCAGACTGGGGGGCAGAATGCTCAGCCCCAGAGCCAGAGGACCCACAGACCCCACCGGCATCCGGCCTATCGGGGGGGGGGGGTCTCAAGGAGCAGCACTGTGCCGCCCACTGGAGGCTAGAGGTGCTGATGCCCACCCCACCTCTGATCCCGCAGGTGCATCTACCACACAGATGTGCACCTGCTAATCAGTGCCAGAGCCCATCCCCAGACCCTGCACAGACCACTCACCGCCACCAATTTGTTGGACCACAGAGGATGCATAGATTCAGCTGTGCCTGGAAAGTAGGATATAGCTTCCTTTGTACTTTGTGCTTTATTGTAATTTATTTTCCTTGATTTTTTTTATTAATTGACTTATTTTAATTTTATGTATGTACCTTATATAATTCTTATTTTTACTTTCATGGTACTTTAATTGTGTTTCATATTTGGGGTTTAGAATCTTTTGAAACGCAGGCCAAAATAATCTGGTGTTTTTTTTTGGAGAGCAGTTGTTATTGCTTTCCTTGGTTTTTCTTTTTCTTCCCTCTTTCTTTTCTGGAAAAGGTAATGAGATGGAGAAATTCACCTCCATAAAATAACATGAGATAGTACTCACAGCCAGGAAGTCCATCAATACACATATATGATGTCTAACTACATTTTAAAACAATGATTATAAAGATAGCAGCTGGGCTGGAAAAAGAGCACAGAAGAAAACTAGAGAATCCCTTACTGCAGAAGTAAAACAACTAAAATCTAGTCAGGCCAACGTTAAAAATGCTATAACTGAGATGCAGTCCCACGTGGAAGCCATAAAAACAAGAAAGGTTATGGACCACAGAGACGGACGTAGGGAAGTCAGCCACTTATTAAAAAATAACATTCATATCTTAGAAGACTCAGAAGATGAAGAGAGAGAACAGGTGGGCCTTGCTCAGCCATTAGAAACGACAAATACCCACCATTTGCTTCAACGTGAATGGAACTGGAAGGTATTATGCTGAGTGAAGTAAGTCAATCAGAGAAGGACAACATTGTATGTTCTCATTCATTTGGGGAATATAGATAATAGTGAAAGGGAATATAAGGGAACGGAGAAGAAATGTGTGGGAAATATCAGAAAGGGAGACAGAACATAAAGACTCCTAACTCAGGGGATCCCTGGGTGGTGCAGTGGTTTAGCGCCTGCCTTTGGCCCAGGGTGCGATCCTGGAGACCCGGGATCGAATCCCACATCGGGTTGCTGATGCATGGAGCCTGCTTCTCCCTCTGCCTATGTCTCTGCCTCTCTTTCTCTCTCTCTCTGTGTGTGTGACTATCATAAATAAAATTAAAAAAAAAGACTCCTAACTCAGGGAAATGACTAGGGGTGATGGAAGGGGAGGAGGGCAGGTGGTGGGGGTGAATGTGTGATGGGCACTGAGGGGGGCACTTGATGGGATGAGCACTGGGTGTTATTCTGTATGCTGGCAAATTGAACACCAATAAAAAATAAAATTATTATTAAAATAAAAGAAAGAAATAAAGAAGAAAGAAAGAAAGAAAAAGAAAGAAAGAAAGAAAGAAAGAAAGAAAGAAAGAAAGAAAGAAAGAAAGAAAGAAAGAAAGTAGTACCTGGATGGATCAGTCAGTTAAGCTTCTGCATGAGGCTCAGATCATGATCCAGGTCCCAAGGCAGGCTCCCTGTTTAGCAGGGAACCTGCTTCTCCCTCTCCCTCTGCCCCTCTCGCTCATGCTTTTTCTCCTCTCTCTCTCTCATATAAATAAATAACATCTTTGAAAAAGAAACAAACAAACTCAGAAGGAAGAGAAATCTCCCATGTAGAAGAATTTCAAACAATTCGTGCAGACATACCACACTCAAGTTCATGAGCATAGCTTCCCACTCTTATGTGTGGAAAACACATAGTAACTTCCTTCTGCAAAATATATTATGAAAAACCTAAAATAATAATGATAATATAATAATAATAATAATAAAAGAATCACTTTACTACGGAGAACGCTGACAAACATTTCCTCAGCAAGATGATCAGATTGATACCAAGACTGATAAATCATGTTGACAGTATCTATCCTTTATATGATATAATGAAAATGGCAGTATATCTCTGTATATAATCCACAAAAACAGTTCAGTCATGAGATAAACAACAGACATGTCCCAACTGAGGGAAATTTTACAAACTACTCTACTTCTCATAGTGTTCCAATTCTACAACAACAAGGAAAGGCTGAAAGACTGTTACAATCCAGAGGAACCTAAGAAAACAGGAGGACAAATGGAATGTGATATGAGGGATGGTAACTTAGCAAAAGCTAAGGAAATCTGAATAAAGTATGGTCTTTGGTTAATGCGACTATTTTAAAATTGATTCATTAGTTCATATTTGTACCGTACTAATATAAGATATCAATAATTGGAGAAATTGAGTGCCAATGCATGCGAATGCTCTGTACTATCTTCTCAATTTCCCTATAAATTCCCTCAATTCCCTATAAATCTTTGTTTTTTTCCTAATAAATAAGATTTATTTTGAAAATTGACTCATTTCTTGATGAGTGACTGAGCTGTGAATAAAGAGATGAGAAACCCTCATCCCTTTGAATTACTTGTGTCAGAATATTTTAACCATAGTACTACGGATAGTAAATTATTCTTAGTAACAGGAAATACGTCTCAGATTGGAATCTGAGCAATTAGATGGGCAGAGAAAAAAACTTTGACTCGCTCCTCATCTTTTAAAGGTAAAGGACAGCTTTTCTATGTACAAAGTCAGTTGTCAAGATAGCCTTAGGGAATAAGAGTCTGCAGCATGGAATCCCACTGCACAGCTGGGACGCCCACGCCCCAGGTCTTCCTGATCCCAAATCCCTGGGCCTATCTCCCAACACAGGCTGCCAAGCTGAGGTCATTTGCAATTGCTCTCTTAGGAGCTCCAGGGAAGGGGAAAGAGCTAGATAGGATGGGACTGGATGCAAGGAGGCCGAGAAAATGCAGGCCTTTCTACTTTAAGTTCAGTGTTCGAACAAGACCAGCCATCCCAGGCCCCTGTGAAGAAGAGCTGAAATTTACATTACTTCAG